>NC_133473.1:15553671-15842063 GCF_025370935.1 Choristoneura fumiferana
AGAAGTCCCACCATATCACTTTAGCCTAAGGAGAGGAGACTGCCACCCGTGCAACTTGGAACCAATGTGCTACCACATTCTGAATCCGTCAAATACCTTAAGTTTCCATTTGGACAGACAACTAACGTGGAAAATTCACATCAAACGCAAGCGAGATGAAATCAATCATGGGTTCAAGTCCCTTTTCTGGCTTATGTGGCAAAACTCTGCTCTGTCAGTTGACAACAAATTGCTGATTTATAAATAGATTCTAAAACCAATTTGGACATACGGAATACAGCTCTGGAATGTGGCCAACATAGTCTGTTTGCAACATGTACAGAATACAATCCTCAGGGAAATAATAAATGCGTCGTGGTTCACGAGAAACGAGATCCACGAGTACCTAGGCATGCCAACAGTTGCGGAAGAAATTGAACAATACAGACAATCTCATGCTGCTCGCTTAGCCGTGCACCCTAATCCTTTGGCAGCACAGCTGCTAGATATTGATAACAACATTGTGAGGCTGAAAAGACGCCAAGTTTTATAAAAGGAGAATACGACAAGGGCCTTATTCCCATGCATGTCATGAACCACCCTCATCTAATCCGATTAAAGTCTTTCGACTGATTGTGGATACAAGAAAAGGAAAAAAAAAAGTCTGCAGCAGATCCCCATAAAATAAGGCTAAGGCTTAGGCCTAGAGCTGATATGATGATGATGATGATGATGATAAATCTTAATTTTTATATGCTCAATCTTGTAATTGCCAGGTCTGTTCATTGCAAAATAAATAATTTAAATACCTGATAAATAATGGTGCCAAACACTAAAACACTAGATAAATACATAAGTAGGAAAAGTAGGTTCTTGTTGGTAAGTCTTGTTTATCAAGTCACTGAGCGAGCATATTAAGAAATTTCTAAGTTGGTTGAGTCAAATGACAATGTTATTGTACGACAATACTATGCAGGTTTTTAATTAAAATACAGTAAGAAAGAGGGAGAGGTATACTCAATAATACTAAAGATTGAAATGATTCAACAAGGAGGATGAAAATTACATTATATATTTTTTGCTAAAAACATATCCAGGGTAAAGACCATTTAGTTTTTTTTTTATAATTTAGGCATAAATATATTCTGCAATACCCTTAGATAGCAGGGCAGGGGTTTTATATTGTATAGTAGGGCAAATTAATCTCAATAGTATTATGATTTGCTTATAAAAAATAATTAGTCATGACCGTGATAGGCGATTCAGTTGCTCTTTGAGGTCAATGACCTCAATTATTATGCTAGTATGGATATGTCAGCAGTTTGGGTACCACATTTTAGAACAGGACAATGTAAATAATAAATATCACTGGACACTTGACACCAATTGACCTAGTCCCAAACTAAGCAAAGCTTGTACTATGGACACTAGGCAATGGATAAACATACTTATATTGATGAATACATACTTAAATACATATTAAGCACCCAAGACCCGAACAAACATTTTTGTATTATTCATACAAATATCTGAGCCAGGAAATGGAACCCGGGACCACGAGCTTCATAGTCAGGTTCTCTAACTTGGCCATCCTGTTTTATCTTATTACATAATATCAATTGGTATTACGGGACAATGTTTTAATTCAATATTTTATTATTAAATAAAGTTCTTCGGGATTGATTTGTCATATGGTTTTAAATAAATGTGTGAGTTAATATGATATGTATTTGTAATCATCGCTGCTTATTAATTAAATGTTGTCTATTCTATAAATATTTTTAGTAATATTTTATATTACTAATGACAATAATTACATTTATTTTTACTTTACTTATTTATTTTGTTAAGTCTTATTACAGTTAGCAATTATTATAAAAACAATTTAGTCAAATAACTCGCCAACTACTACTACTATTAGTTTTGATCCATAAATTATCAGTACTACCTCCTCCACAAAATATTAATTTTATGATTATGAGCAACTACATATTTAAGTGGTGGCTTTATCATAAGGAAAGTACAATTTGACAATGAATGAACTCAGTACAAGCTCGACTACTTATATTAATTTGTTTCGAACATTCTATTGTTTAAACTGGCACAAAAACTTTGAGATAAACAACTCAAGAATCGAGATTTAAAATTAAACTTTAGTAAAAAAATCTACTACTCACCGTTTTAAACAAATATTCCTCAGTATTTCGCCTATAAGCATTTCAATTTCCTAATTAGTCTTGAATCTTCCTCACTTTCTTTTCTATAAGACGGTAAAGTAACAAACAAAGACCAAATATAATTGTTCTCTTGAAACTTTAAAACTGACCAAAATGTAGCGTTAAAATTTTAAAATACTAATAAATATTAATTTAAACAAGAAAACATTTAACTTTAAACACTGTCATTTAGCGTATAGAAAACAAAAAATAATAAGAACGCACTTGACCACCGCTCGCTTTGGGGGACCAGTAATGCTCGACCCTATACTGCTCAGCCATCACTGTACGACCTGATAATACGAACCCATTTTGGATTAGAATTATCAAGTCGTACAATATTAGGTCGTGCATTATTAGGGTGTCCAAATTTTTGCTCGGCCTGTTAATGCTCGACCTGTTACTGTACGTCGTTATAATCGGAATCCAATCGAATCGAATGACCATAGATTTGTGTTAGGTTGTGTTAGGTCCAATTGTGACCACAATGTGCGAGCCGAGCGAGCGTAGCGAGCGTGCCGCGGCAGCGGCCGGCGAAGCGCCAGGACCAAATTAAGTTATTTTCTACTAAATTTATTAATATTTGGTGTACACGAAAAACATGATCAATCGTGCGAATCGATTGCTTGCTGTCAAAAGTGTGCGCCGATTATTAGGTCGTACAAAATCAGGTTGTCCAATAGCACCTTGAACATTATCGGTACAGGGTGATAAAGCTCGACCCGTATTCCAAGTGACATGTGATTGAATTATCAGGTCGTACAAAATCGGTCGAGCATTGTCCAGGTCGTACAATAACTACACCCCTCGCTTTGTACCGCTCACGGAGAGACGGTCCCCCACAGACTAAGCAAACAAACGCCAGCAGGCTGGATTGTTACAGCCCAACTGCTCTGCTCTAAAACTAAAGCAAGTTTGCCACAACCAACAAAATAAGTCTGCTAAATAATCGTATTTCTTACCTGTTTTTCTTGTAGTGATAGAATAAACCAAATTAAAGTTAGAATTATTCGACTTAGCTTCTAATAAATGTCGGCTCAACAATAATAATAAATCCGTATAAGTATAAAATTTTAGGCTCACGATTTGATGCTTAGTGTAGTCATATCATTTTGACAGCATCAGTCTGATAAAGGCGGGCACATATATATACTACTAGCTTTTACCCGCGGCTTCGCACGCGTAAACTATTCGGTCTGGTAGTTGCAATTGAAATTTTCGGGATTTTACAAAATTCCCCTTTCAATTTCCAAAATTTATATCGTGGTCTTCATTGAGGTTGTGTTGTGAATAACTGTACAAAATTCAAGACTCTAAACCCAGTGCTAAAATTTCAAAATTTTTCGCTATCCAAATTCAAATTCATATCATTTATTCAGTAAATAGGCCGCAATGGCACTTTTACACGTATTTTTTTTAAATACCAGCATTTTCGGAAAGAACATCATTGCCAAGAAGAATGCGCCACAAGAAGCTTAGCAGCAAGTCATTTTTTCAAAATAAAATAAGTACAAATAAAATACTTAAAAACTACAGTAAGTATACCATTAAAGAAAAAATACAAAATAATAATAACAATAATACACGGATGTATGGGGTCCCTTAGTTACAAAACTATCCCGTGGAAATATCGGGATAAAAAGTAGCGTATGTGTTATTCCAGACGTCCGGCTACCTACATACCAAATTTCATGCCTCTAAGCCCAGCGGTTGTTATTTCGAGATTTTATCCCTATCCCGTGGGAATATCGGAATAAAAGTAGCCTATGTGTTATTCCAGAGGTCCAGCTAGGGTAAACCCTCCAGTGAATGACCCCCCCCAGTGAATGAACAAAATCACGTTTTTGCCTAAAATAAGCAATATAGCCATTTCCACCATCGATTTTTTTGTCCCAAATGATGATACTTTTAACTAATTAGAGATCGATTACAGACTGATTAGAATACGAGTATCAATAGAGTTTAATGTTTGTTATTTTTTAAGTTTTATTATAAAGCTCTGATTATCATCACTGAAAAATCTCGTACTTATCTAAATCAATATGTCAACAAAATTGAACCTTGATATAACGTCTATAAAGTTCACTCGGAAAAATTATCTATTTTGAGCTACGAGTTTTTAAAAAAAGTAAATTAATCAAGATATTAAGGTGCTTAATTTGTACCTACTTTAATAGAATTATATATGTATTTTTGTAATACAGAAACATAATTGGAATACTGAAGGTGCTGTACCTACCTCAAGATTTTATATAATAATAACTGAAGAAGAAGACTTCGTTTATGTTAAAAATGCTTTTCTAAATGTTGATTAAAACTATCTAAATAATGTTCATTCACTGGGTTTTACTCTGTTCATTCATTAACTTTTTCGTTCATTTACTAGGTTTTTGGGTACTTTTTTATAAATTCTTCCATAACTCAAAAACTATACACGTAATAAAAAATCGCAGAAATTAAATTCTTGTTTATTAAATAACGATTGATTAAATTACATAAAACCATTACAATTTTTAATAACTACAGAGTAGTGATTTTTCAAAGTAGAAAAGTGTCTTAAGTGTTCATTCACTGGAGGTTTTACCCTACCTACATACCAAATTTCATGGCTCTAAGCCAGCGGTTGTTATTTCAAAATTTTATCCCTAGGTATCCCGTGGGAATATCGGGTCAAAAAGTCACCTATGTTTTATTTCAGACGTCCAACTACCTACGAGTACATACTAAATTTCATGACTCTAAGCCTAGCGGTTGTTATTTCGAGATTTTATCCCTATCCCGTGGGAATATCGGGATAAAAAGTATCCTATGTTTTAATCCAGGTTATAAACTAACTTTCTGCCAAATTTCATCCAAATCCGTCCAGCCGTTTAAGCGTGAAAAAGTAACAAACATACTCACTCACTCACTCACTCACTCACAAACTTTCACATTTATAATATTAGTAGGATTAACGCGATGGTCGCGATGCTACTTGACGTATAGATATCCAATTCCAATGCATACGTAGTATCATAGTAAAAGTGGAGAAGTATGCACACTCCGACCTTTTAGGAGACTTAACCACAGCCTTCTTTAGCTTATATATATAAGCTAAAGAAGTATGACAGCTAGACATATTTTTCGAGATAAATATCTACGCTCCAATGGAGCGTTAGTGTCCACTTATTTTTTTTGTAAAATTGAAAAAAAGTTTTAGTTCGCGCTGTATGTCAGACGGTCGAATGGCTATAAATAACTATTCTGAAAGTCCCGTACCTATAATCAATCTGGGGGCACGGCATGAGTGCCCCCGCCAAGTCGAGCGCGAAGCAAACACTGCCGTACCATCCTTTACTGGAACCATTTCGCCGCATTTTCAGGCCCCTATTTGAGAACCTCTGGATAAGACCAGAACGCAGAAATTTTCGTCATCCAGTAAGCTATAAACCAAAATTTCAAGTCTAGGTCATTTAGTTCCGAAGTTAAGCGAAAGCAAAGTTTCGCATTTATGACACTCACTTACTCATTCACTCATGATCATCAAAATAAAACAACTAGTACTTCCCATAAACTCAGAGAGCTGAAATTTGGTACAGTTAGAGTTTAATGCCCACATAAAGGGAAAACTATAAAAACTAGGATAATCGAAGATCTGGAGCACATGGTGACCCTGATTAGAAAACACAAGAGTTCAACCAAACTAACTAAAGTGTTTAATTAATTAGGATGCGGTCAGAAATGAGTTCAGGCTTTGACTTTTTACAAAACTGTATTAATAAAGGTACAGAGTTAAAATTATTATTTTTAGTTAGAAATGCGTGCGCGCGCGAGAGTCGTTGTTGGCCAGTGTCGGTGGCGGGGCGGCGGCCGCGCCGCGCCGATCGGGCGAGCGTCCCCCGCTCCCCGCGCTCCTCCGCGCATGCGCACACCGCGGCTGCGCAGGCCGGAGGCAAAGAGTAAGAGTGGCGTAGACATACTGGGGGCCCTTGAAGACCTGTCTTCAAGAGTCTTGTGAAGAGGGCAGGGGGCAGATCCTGTTGAGTGCCCGCCGTATGGTGCCTCTAGCTGTAGTGATGTCTGCCACACGTGGGATGCCATCTGGGCCGGGGTAGATCTTGGAGACTCTACCCATTCTCCAGTGTAGTGGTGGTAATCCATCGTCCTTTATGAGGACCAGCTCGTCAAGCTGCAGGTCTGTGTGTCGAGTCCTCCATTTATAGCGGTGCTGGAGCTCGGATATGTATTCTGCGGTCCAGCGGGCCCAAAAATGTTGACGCAGCTGCTCGAGTCTTCGGTAGTGGTTCAGTCTGTTAGGATTCTCGTCGCGCAGCGGCGGCGAGGGCAGCGACGTCAGGGGTCTGCCAACCAGAAAGTGCCCTGGTGTGAGCGGGGAAAAATCATTGGGACTAGGGGAGAGAGGGCAAAGTGGTCTGCTATTTAAAATAGCTTCAATCTGACTAAATAATGAGGCGAGCTCCTCGAACGTCAAATGAGTGTTTCCTAGAATTCTTTTTAAATGAAATTTTGCCTGCTTAATGCCGGCCTCGGCCAGACCATTAAAATTAGGAGCGTAAGCCGGTGAGAATTTAAAGTTAATGCCTTCGTCAGCTGCAAACTCTTTCATAGAGTCTTTATTGAGCCTTACAAATTCATCTATCTCTTTGGCAGCTGCCACGAAATTTCGCCCATTGTCACATAGCAAATCGCGAGGTTTGCCCCTCCTCGCGATAAACCTCCTGAGAGATAGAATAAATGCATCCTTAGACAGCTCGCTCACGGCCTCCAAGTGTACACACTTGTATTTAAGACAGACAAACAAACACAAGTAACATTTAGTTATTTTACAACCACGCCCCCGTCGGTCGGTAATCAAATACGGCCCTGCAAAATCAACTGCTGATACAGAAAACGGAAAATCAGCTGTTATACGTTGGGCTGGTAAGTTGCCCATTATATTTTTTAAAGTTTGACCAGCGGCGCGCTTGCAAATAACACAATTGTGCGCCGTGCGTCGCGCCAGGGCTCTACCCCCAACCGGCCATATTTCCTCTCTAATAGAGGTCAAAAGGAGCTGCGGCGGTGCATGTAAGAGACGTGCGTGTGTCTGTTCGAAGATAAGTTTGGTGAGTGGGTGTTTAGAGGATAATATAATGGGATGCTTCTTGTCATAATTATAGGATGAAGCATCCAGCCTCCCCCCGACTCTCAGGATCCCCTGAGAGTCGATGAAGGGCGTTAGAGACGACATATGAACTTTAGCGTTTAAGTATTTGTTTTTTTGTAAAGTGTCGAGCTCATTTTTGTATGTTTGTGCCTGTGATAACTTAATTAGTGTGTGCAAGGAATCCTTCAACTCTTGGGCAGTTAATGGTCCAGATAATTTTGTGCTAGTACGTTTGCAATTATTTATGAAACGACGTATGAATGCAACCACACGCTGCAATGTTTTCAATTTAGAATATCTTTCGAAATATATAACACATTGAATAGAATTTACGCTAGCACTCATTGATGTTATTTTTAATTCTGGTAAGTCGTCATGGGATACTTTGTCCAGCGTGGGCCAGCTAGTCTCGGGTTCGCGAAGAAATTCTGGCCCGTGCCACCACAGCGACATTGCAGCGACATGCTGGGGATCAACGCCGCGAGAGGCCAGGTCAGCTGGGTTATGTGCCGTGGGCACGTGCCTCCAAGTTGAAGTTGAGGTAAGATCAGTTATAGTTGCAACTCTATTTCGTACAAATACATTCAACTTGGAGGGATCGGTTTTTAACCATGCTAGGACCACGCTGGAGTCAGTCCAAAAAATGGTGCGTGTAATAGGTTTTCTAAGGGCTGCAGTTACTGCTGCCCATGCTTGGGCCGCTAAAAGGGCTCCACACAGTTCCATACGTGGAATACTTATGGGATTCACGGGTCCTATCCTATCCTTTGCACACAATAAATTGACACTTTGTTCACCTAAGTTTGTAATGGACTTGACATATATGCATGTCGCAAAGGCTGACTGTGACGCGTCACAGAAGCAATGAAGTTCTATTGCCAGTGGCAAGTTACTCAGTACATTTCTAGGAATTGAAAGCGTTTTGAGGTGGTGTAAATTTTTTATGAACCGTGACCAGACACGCCGAATTTCAGGCGGGGCAGGATCATCCCAACCCAGCCCTGCCTTCCATAATTGTTGTATTAGTAATTTTGGTTTGACTGTACATAAACTCAGTAGCCCTAAAGGATCGAAAATTTTGAAGGTTGTTGACAGAAGTGATCTCTTGGTTACATTACCCTCATCATCATTTGATTCATCAATAGAGAAGTGAAGCGTGTCTTGGCCAGGGTTCCAACCTAAACCAAGCGTTTGGCAAGATTGGCTTAGTGCCAGATTGTCGTTAACGTTAATGTTTTTTGAATTTAATAGTTTAGGTGAATTAGATCTGTATTTTCGTAAGTTAAAACAACCAGCATTTAAGCATTTTGAAATTTCTGTTTGTATGTGCAATAGCTCAGACTCTGTGTCACTGCCAGTAAGTAGGTCATCGCAGTAGAAATCATTTTGCATAACTGCCTTTATGTTGGGGTCATTGCACTCGTCCCCCAACTGCCACAAGCACCTGGCGGCTAAGAAGCTCGCACTAGCAAAGCCGTAAGTTACTGTGTTCAAGGTAAGTGCGCGAATTGGTAAGTGCTCATCTTCGCGCCATAGAATTACTTGTAAATCCCTGTCAAGCTCATTAACTAGAATTTGACGGTATTGTTTTTCGATGTCACCTGACAATGCGTACTTATAATGGCGAAATCTGAGCAAAATGTTAAACAGGGAGTCTTGTATGCAAGGCCCTACCATCTGTATATTATTAACGCTGTAACCAGAAGAGGTAGGGCAAGACGCGTCGAAGACGACGCGTAGTTTTGTGGACTCACTCTGTTCCTTGACCACTGGGTGGTGCGGTAAGTAGTTAGGGCTAGACAGCAGCTGAGACTCGGATAGATGTCCTAACTGTTTATATTCATCAATAAATTCATTGTACCTTTCTTTCAGTTCGGGCTGTTTTTGAAAACGATTTTCTAAATTGAGCAAACGTTTTTTGGCCATATAGTAGGAGTTGCCCAAACAATCTGGGGTATCAATTAAGGGCAGTCGGACTACAAAGCGACCGCTATCTAAACGGTAAGTATTTTCTATAAAATGCTCTTCAATTGGGTGCTTAGTAAGGAACCCATTATTACTTGGCCCAACTACCTTGGGCAGTTCTTCAGCCTCCCAGAACTTGGTCATTTGAGACGAGAGGTCAGCAAGGCAAAGATTGCTTCGAGTGAAATTTGTATTTGTGGCAAGGCTCGTACTCATGACAGAGCCTGCAATGACCCAACCCAATTTTGATTCAATCAGCATTGTTTGTTTGTTTGCCAAGGGTTTTGTTCACCTCCCACTATATGCCAAAAAACATCAGCTCCTAGAAGGACATCTATATGAGAGGGAATATTAAATGTGGGGTCGGCTAGCCTCACTGAGGAAGGTATTCCTAACTGACTCACATCAAAATATTGCCTTGGTAAGTTATCAGTTATTTCTTTGAGGACCAAGAAGTCCAGCTTTGCAGTAAATTTGTCAGATAATGATTGAATCTGGGCAGTACAGCGCCCTGGAACACACTTCAATTGAGTGTTGCCTATACCTAGAATGGTTGTGGCAGTGAGGGGCAGAGAGGGCAATTGTAATCGATGTTTCAAACCTTCACTTATATAAGAGGACTGGCTGCCACAGTCCAGAAGGGCCTTTACAGTTTCTTTCCTATTATTACAAGGATTAAAAACTTCAATTAATGCTGTAGACAATAGAACTTCACTACTGGTCAGCGCAGATGTGGACACAGTGGGTGTGTCCACGTTAGGGTTCTGTAAAACCTTAGCAGCAGTGGAGGTGGACGCTATGTCCGGGTCTATGCTAACACTGCTAGGCTGAGGGTTAGATGTGTTTGAAGCTAGTGTTGTGTCTTTGTGTAAAAATGTGTTGTGACGTTTCTTACACACACGGCAGCCGTTCAGTTTACACTGCCGTGTCTCGTGATCAGGGCGTAGGCAGACATGGCACAGTTGGAGCTTAGAGGCCTGCGCCCATCTCTCGTCCACGGTGAGATGCCTGAAGATCTTGCAGTCGTATATGCGGTGCTCACCACGGCACACGACGCACGGCACACCCTTGTGGTTACTTTGTTTAGCTGAAATCACGAAGGTATTTATGTTTTTATCTTGTCTGAACAAGCCTTTATTATTTGTATTATTTTCATGTTTATTAGGAAATTTATCCTTTTCCTTTTTTGATTTAGAAAGAGTTTCTAGAACATCTGCGCGATTTTGAAGAAATTTTCTAAATTCGTCCAGAGTTGGCAACTCGGACAGGTTATTCCGATGCTCTTCCCACTTAACATTGGTATTAGGGTCAAGTTTGGCAGTAAACATATGTATAAGAATCGAGTCCCAATGTTCAGTGGGCTGGCCAAGGGTTTTGAGCGCTCTCAAATTTTTTGTTAAGTGATCATTTAGAAAGCGCAGAGCTTTGTCAGACTCCCTTTGCATGGCGTCAATGCTCAACAAAGAGTTAAGATGATTAGTGATTAATTGTCTTTTGTTGTTGTATCTTTCACACAAAAGTTCCCATGCCTGAGAATAATTGAGCTCGGATACTTCCAAGTTAGATATGACCCGAGAGGCTTCGCCCTCCAAGTATGTATTCAAATAGTGAAACTTATGAATTCCCTTTATTCTATCATTATTGTGTATCAAGGATTCATATGTGTCACGGAATTCCATCCACTTATAATAAGAGCCATCAAATTTCGCAATGCGTATTTGCGGCAATTGAAAGCCCATGTGCTCAGAATGATGACAGTTATTAGAAACACTGGAGCAATGATTATCATCTGATGGAGCAGTGGGTTTTTGCTTGGAAGCCGCGGCCCCGTCAAGAATGCATTGTGCCGTGGCAATAGATAGATGAAAATTGTCTTCTATTTCCTCGCGTTCTGATAGCTCGTTATCGAGATTATCAGGGTTAGAAACTTCTATGAACGTTTGCAGCTCATCGAATTTTGAGGATAACTCAACAATTCTATTTAACCTCGATGTTAATTCGTTAAACTTTAAGTCGCTTAACGGTTCATTCACATTAAATTTATTTAAATAATTAGTGAATTTAGTTAATTGGCCTTTCACAGAACTTCTTTTAGTTTTATGTTCTGCGATCTGAGCCGCCAAATCTGCTTGAGACATTTTAAGATCGATGATTAACAAACTATAGCAAAATAGGCAAAGATACGAGGTTAAATAATTAATAAATTGGCTCAATAGGCTTACGCTCCTTATTTATGTGGCTGCTACGCGTTGCCGGCGTGTATAAACAAGATGGCGATGCCCCGCCGCTCCCGTGACGTGGCGAACAAAGCGATGAAACGGCACAGCGCGGCGCGCACTTCCTGGAAGCGAATAAGTGCAAATGCAAAATGGCGGCCAGCGAAGTGAACGAATTCTTGTGCAATTTGGCAAATTATGCACGAAGTAGATGGCTTTAGTATGAATAGTATGGCAAAATTCGGATAAGAATGTTAAAATGCGAGTAAGTATGAGTTAAATCGGGGTTAATAAACTTTATGCCTACGGTAAGAATTAAACTTGAACAGTTAGTAAGGCGTAGGCAATATTTAAATCGTTAGAATATAAATAAATGCGTGCGAGATCACACCACAATGCAATAATAGTTAGGTACTTAAGTCAACAAGACAATGAAAGTGAGGTTTTTAACTGCGAAAGTTACGACAATACCTGACTGGCCTGCCTGTATCACCGTAACTAAAGCATAAGATAGCTTTTAAGGCACAGGAAAACACACGACACTCGAAGCGCTCGCCTGAAAGTTCAGTCAGAGAATACGGACCACATTATTAGGAAGTAGGTAAAGAAAGGACTGGGCTCACGGCACGTTCCTGGTTAGCATGGAAGAGAAGCACGGGGCGATGTCGTCAGGCAACTGCACGCGGCAGTCTTCAGTGCGTCCTTGGACTTCGTATCGACTTATCCCATCTTCTAGAATCTTCCACGTCGATCGGACGGGGATTTCTTCAGGAAGTCTTCGATGGCTGCTACGCCGCCGATTGTTCCTTCTTGATATCTTGAGCGCCTTTCGATAACGCGGTTGGCACAAAGTACTGTGTGCGCACAACCACGTGCCCGGAACGTGAGGTTAAGCGACCCGCGTCCTGTCACGGTCGCCACTTTATGTTTAATTAATTAGGATGCGGTCAGAAATGAGTTCAGGCTTTGACTTTTTACAAAACTGTATTAATAAAGGTACAGAGTTAAAATTATTATTTTTAGTTAGAAATGCGTGCGCGCGCGAGAGTCGTTGTTGGCCAGTGTCGGTGGCGGGGCGGCGGCCGCGCCGCGCCGATCGGGCGAGCGTCCCCCGCTCCCCGCGCTCCTCCGCGCATGCGCACACCGCGGCTGCGCAGGCCGGAGGCAAAGAGTAAGAGTGGCGTAGACAAAAGTATTAATCGCAGTAAGGAACCTTAGACTTGCTACGACTTTGTCTGGATTTCATTACTTTTTAGAGATAAACAAGCAGCTCCATCGAGACTTGGCTAGTTTTCTACAGAATGTTTTTGGTGGGATTATATTTTTCACCACTAAAAACGCGCGCTTTAAAAGCGGCAAATATTCAATTCAATTCAATTTATACCCATAACAATGGACATTGTGTTGGATATAAAAATCTATTAAATATTTTAAGGATTTTGCGGGGCCTCGATTAGCGAAAGACTGAGTTGCTCACGCGTAATTAGTTTAAGTATACATGCGAGTAGATATTTAATTTCTTATATAATATAATTCATTAAATATATCCTCTTTTTAACCCTAAATGTAATAAACATACTTTTATAGAAAAACAACTGAGAAACTGGTAGAACGATAGGTAGGTAGGTAAATATTTCTTAGAACGACTTTAAACTATCATTATCTATACAACATTACACATTAGCAAAAAAAAAGGCCAAAAAAAACAAGTTTGTTGTATGGGAGCCCTTCTTAAATATTTATTTTGTTTTAATTTAAATCTTTATTTTTAAAGTGATTATACAAGTAAAGATTCTGTGAATATTTGTAGCGTCTACCTGTTGCCGTTTTTAATATCAAGCAAAAAACGGCAAAACAATCACGTTTGCTGTACGGGAGTCTTTGAGTATTTATCTAGAATGGAGCAGCCTTGAAGCGCATTTCCCCTCTGTCAAAGTAACGACCCCGCCGGGTATACTCGTTTAATAACTGTTTCCCTCGCCTCTCGTGACATTTCGCAACCGTACTTGTCAGTGAACAGAGCTTCGACAAAAATGACTGGATGCTGTGTTTTTGGGCTTGTAAAAAAGGTCTGACACGTCGAATCTACAAAAATAATATGTAACTTTTCATCGGAAAGCATTTCCTACGTAATTATTGATGTGTTAACAGTAAAAATACGATAAGATTGTAATAATATTATTGATGGTCAGTGTGGTCAACTTTGTGTAAAAGTGATCAATTTGGCAATTTTAAGATTTTGATTTTTATCAGATTCTTTGATTGACATCATCAATGTAGACTTTAAGGCTAGACGCCGAATGCAATTTTTTTTTTCGCCTCGTTCGAGTGCTATTGAGTTATGCAATTTATTGAAAGAACGATTTATATGGCAAGACTGTGGTTGCTCGATATTTTTATGGCACGGTTTTAAAATGTATTAAATATGATTTTAATCTAAACTTTGTTTTCATGCCCGTAATAACAGACTTTGAAAGCCACACTTAAAAACCTTACGCAACAGTGGCGCCATCTAGTAAGACAAAAAATGATAGCCCTCATTGAAACAACGCAACACGGCCACTCCACTACTCGTCTCTACGCGTCACCCGCGACTGCAGTATCAGTGTGTGCGTGCGGCGGGTGCGTGAGTACCGGCGCCAACTAGAGGTGGGTAAATCCGGATCTAAGGATTCAAAAGAGTCAGATCCTCAAGCGGATCCGAATCCCTTAATGACTCCTTTCAAATCTTATTGACTCCGGAGTTACTAACTCCGACTGGATCGAGCGGCTCGCCTCGCTCGTGATCGCCGGCACGCTCACTCACACAGACTCGCTCCGTCCGCCTGCTTTCGCTCTCGCTCGGCTCGGATCGGATCGGCAGGGCTACTACGAAACTCGAAGTTCGTATCGTACCGTCCCTCTCGCTCTCGTTTTAAATAGTATAAGTGTCAGAGGGACCGCACGACACGAACTTCGACTTTGGAGTTTCGTAGTAGCCCTGCGGATCGGATCTTGGACTTGGATCTTATTATCTATGTTTGGTTGGTCGGTTCGGTTCGGTTCGGTTCGTAGTAGCCCTGCGGATCGGATCTTGAACTTGGATCTTATTTTCTATGTTTGGTTGGTCGGTTCGGTTTGGTACTTGGACTTGGACTAACGAACGAATCTTTCTCTCTCTCACGAATCTGTACTTCAGTTCAGTAAGCGGGGGGCACCGCAGTACCGTACCGACACCGACCGACCGAAACGAGCCGGGGCGGATCGGCCATAGATAAATTAATAATCGCTCGAAAGAACCGGAGTCAATAAAGGAGTCGGATTCAATAAGCGGATTCGGTACCGACACCGGAGCTGGATCTAGTGAGTCAGATCACTTCGCGGAGTTGAGATTACCCATGCCTAGCGCAAACCGGCGCGCACATGTGTGCGAAATGATTGTCATATAAGCCGCGCGATGTACTTTTGTTTGTAGTGAAACTACTTCTCCTCTTTTACTATGTTAGTATCTCCACATTATAACAAAGAACTTGTTATACTATGGTATCTATCTTTAAGTAGTGTGTGTCCGTCCAATGCGTACCTAGCACATAATTCGTCACTTCGTCCTAATAATACTTATTCATATTAATCCTGTCTGTATTAAAATAAGCACTTACTCGTATACAGTCCCAGAACCGGGAATGATATTAAACATCGGTCAAGTGCGAGTGCAAGCGACTCACGCATGAAGGGTTCCGCACCTCCGTACAGTGTTAGGCGGGTTTTAGTGTCACGCGTACCGTCAGTACGGATCGCTCCGCACAGGCTGATCTATAATATGAGCTTCCTATCCGCGCGGACGGTCGTCCGTACGGACCCCTCCGTACTAATCCCGTATCTCCGTAGAGTACTCTAAAACGCTCCCAGGAAGCTCATATAGATCAGCCTGTGCGGAGCGATCCGTACTGACGGTACGCGTGACACTAAAACCCGCCTTAGTGGTTTTAAAAACAAATATAGTTCAGTAATATTTTTTTGTAAAAAATTCTAATACAAGCTTTTTTGCTGGCGGTATTTTTTGCCCCTGGTTACCAAAGTAGGTAGTCGTCAAGACGAATCAAATGAGACCAAAATCGATGCAGTCGTGTCTTTTATTACAGAGTTCCTATGGCCAACATCTAACTTCATCATCAGATCAGCTTTACGTCATAATAATATTGCATTGTCATCGGATTTATACATGCATGCAAAATTTCAGCTCAATCGGTTGAAGATATCCACTTCAAATTTAAGTTAAAATGTTAATTCCACCCGAACAAACATAACTAGTTACATTACATTACAAGTTAATAAAAACATATCACCAAAATGTATGACGACCCCCTTTAATTTGTAACTTTACTTTATTTTTAGTATTTGTTGTTATAGCGGCCACAGTAATACATAATCTGTGAAAAAAAAACTTTTACGGCTTAAGAGATAGAGCCCTGTGACAGACGGACAGACAGACAGACAGACAGCGGAGTCTCAGTAAATTGGCACCCTTTAGATCACTTAATTAAAATCAAAACTTAACTTTTGTTTATTTTTCTAACAATCTTAAGCGTAAATTCAATATACGCCATCCTACAACCCCACTGACGATGCCGCTACAAATATCAAACATTTTGCTTTACATTTCTTCTTCGAATAAACTTTAAAGTACCTAGTTATAATAAAAATAAAAATAAACTAATTATTTTTAAAAGCCGTGTAACTAATGTTGTTCCGTTTGACGAGTACGATCTATGTTTTAAATATTTGCCCGTTTGTTACAGGCCACACCCGGTATTACAGCGTCCAAATACGATAACCCATCTTTGCGATCCTACCTAGTTATAATATAAACTGTGATATAAGTAACAACTTATGTAATAAGAAAATTTAAAATTTTACCCAAAGTATGCAATTGCCCTGCAATTTCTTCCCAAGCGTTATTTCTAATTGTACTTATTAAAAAAACAAATCATAATAAAAAAAATGCTTATTTTTAAAACTTATTATACTAAACTTAGGTATAAACAATGTGGCCGGCACCCCCTGGTAAGTATGACAATAGGTAAGTATTGTCCCGGTATTAGGCACTTGTCCCACCGCCGACGATGAGCGAGAAGCGAGCAGAGCAAGTAACTAGAAACGAGTGGGCGAGCAGTGAAAAGCGAGTGTTCGAGCACGACGGGCGATTACTCGCTCCACTCGCTCGAGCCGGGCGGCCGCCAAGCTAACAGCGCTGAGCGAGTATCGCTGAGCTAGTTTTATGGCTCAGCGAGTTTTATAGCTCTTGTCGCTGCGACAAAAGATGTAAGAGCGAGTTCTCGCCGGCAGTGTGAACCGCCAGCGATTAACTATTAATATATATGTCTCTTTTACTCGCACAGGATCTTATATCTTTTGTTCGTTTCTTGAGCGAGAAAATAGTCGATAGCCAATCGTTTCCTCGCCGGCGGTGAGACAACTGCCTTACAAAATTAAAATACAAACTCAATAAAATTAATTGGTCGTCAGAAAAACAAAAAAATATCTTGATGGGTACCAGGAACTGAATCGTGTGTGTTAAGTACATACTATGAATATACAATCCGTGAGCTCTTAGAAAAACCTTCGGGTTTCGGGAGAAATCGGAAGGATTCGTGTAGTAGAAAATGACAATCGTCTCGTCTTTTTGACTTAGTAGCCTGTGTTAGTAGCTAGTAGCAATCCATCACGCTAAGAGTGCACTCTTTTTGTTTTCATTGACTTATATAGAACAGTTAAAACCACCACTTACCTACTTATTTATTTAGTTTGTTATTTTTCGGAAATTGATTTTTATGGGGAGTCAACTTAAACAGGGTATTTCTGTAAATAGCCAATCAAGGGGGATTGTTTATAATGTATATAAATATTTTTTAAACAAGCTGAAAGTTTCAATAGAAAAGTGTTGATCGTAAATATTTCAATAAGGTTCAAAACCATGTTATAGAAGCAATAACGGCGATTTCGAAAAGTACATTAAAAAATATTAAACGAAAGCAGACCAAAAAAAATTCATTTGACATACCTATGAGAAGTAGATATACAGTATAACAACAGCTCTACTTATATACTTCCAAATAAAAGTTGTGTGTTAAGGCGGGGTGTTCTCTATTTAAATTAACGATGGAAGAATTCGAAAATGCTGATTTTGTTTTATTTGTATCATGACAAAGTCAATTTTTCGGAAATTGATTTTCATGGGGAGTCAACTAAACAGGGTATTTCTGTAAATAGCCAATCAAGGGGCATTGTTTATAATGTATATAAATATTTTTTAAAGAAGCTGAAAGTTTCAAGAAAAGTGTTGATCGTAAATATTTCAATAAGGTTCAAGACCATGTTATAGAAGCAATAACGGGGATTTCGAAAAGTACATTAAAAAAATATTAAACGAAAGCAGACCAAAAAAAATTCATTTGACATACCTATGAGAAGTAGATATACAGTATAACAACAGCTCTACTTATATACTTCCAAATAAAAGTTGTGTGTTAAGGCGGGGTGTTCTCTATTTAAATTAACGATGGAAGAATTCGAAAATGCTGATTTTGTTTTATTTGTATCATGACAAAAAGTCATATTGTGTTAAAATTAGAAAAAGATAAAGAAGCGTAATATTATTACAGTAAGGTTTATTTTGTACAGATGGGTATTCTTTACATAACTTTTTACGGTAACTGAAAAGTTTTGTAAGTTTATAACAGAACAGACACCGCACATCACGATCGCGTGTCATAGCCGAAGGCTTTTTAAGAGCTCACGAAGTGTATATTATATTTTAAAATTCAAATAAGACTATCAGTTCGATAGCGCGCGTAACGTTTATATTATACCAACAAATAATGCTATTGCCACTTTTAGCACTAGGTACCTAGGTACCATCAGCCAAATATGTGGTCTACCACCCTAAAGTTGATAATCGTTTGCATGTCATAAAACAATAAAATAAATTAAAATAAAATTATTTCAGACCAAACAAGTCCATATTTTTTAAAGTTTATATTTTATGTTAGTAGGATTGGTTGGAATACCTAACGCCAATGAGGGCTATCGTTTTTTGTCTTTCTAGATGGCGCCACTGTTGCGTGAGGTTTTTAAGTGTGGCTTTCAAAGTCTGTTATTACGGGCGTAAAAACAAAGTTTAGATTAAAATCATATTTAATACACCTTAAAACCTACCATAAAATATCGAGCAAATAGTGTTGCGTAGTCCCGTTTTGTTCGGAAAGAAAGGGAGGATAAAATTTTCCGAAAGACAAAACTGTTTCAAAATACAGACGTTCATTGCCACGTAACGCATAATCGTCATAATTATATATATAAATATTCACAAAATATTCTAATTATAAATAAACCCGCGTAGCTCGCCCAAAAACTATGAGATTTGACATTTCGGAGACCTCAGGCTACACTAGCGCCTCTAGCGGCGAATTCATTGGCTGATGGTACATGCAAAAGTATCGATAGTTTGCGTAACAGTGGGAGGGACTCTAGTTACGTAAGTTTGGCATCTGTCATTTGAATCATGTTAGAAAAAACACATACGAGAGTGAGAGGGACGGTACGATACAAACTTTGATTTTCAAATTTCGTAGTAGGTAGCAACGCAGTGTCGACAGAGAGCTCCGCTTACGCTGCTACAGAAACATTAGGTAAGTTTAAGTTAAGTTTGCATTGGTCCGAAGGGCCAAACTTCGGACCGATGCAAACTTAACTTAAACTTACTTACCTAATGTTTTTCAATTAAAATTGGGGAAAAACACGATTGTGAAAATAAGCTTTAGTAAAAAATCATATTGGGAAAAAAAACCATAGGGAAAAAACGCGAATGAAATGTTGCTACAAGGAAATAACGATTCTGGTAAATTGTTCTAACCAACCCGACTATAAGCTAATTAGGACCTACTACTAAAGGCAGCATACCTATATAGTTTCCTCAAGTTCCCCTACAAACCTACTTTATCATACATATCCAACTAGATTAACTTCATATCAATTAATCTCTTTATCATTCGAGTTATAACATTATACACCCTACAATAAAAATGCTATTTTAAATCAACAAACTAGGTCTTGTTTAAACTGCTACTTTTACTATGTTTTTATTTTATATTATACGGAATCACGCTGGCTGGACGTGTATTATGTTGTCGCCGTTGTTTGAACTACAACTGTCATGGCCCTAATAAATGGAATTGTAAAATAACAATGATACATGCGGAAAACAAACTAGTTGAATGTATGTGTAATATACCTATAGATTTTTGCACTGATTTGTGGTCTGCAATAAAGAATATTTGTATTGTATTGTAGTTACAATCATCAAGGAACTAATCATGTGCTTTGTTTTGCTTTTTAGGGCTCCGTACCTCAAAAGGAAAAAACGGAACCCTTATAGGATCACTTTGTTGTCCGTCTATCTGTCTGTCGAGACCCTTTTTCTCAGGAACGCGTGGAGGTGTCGAGCTGAAATTCATATCAAATACTCAGGTCTACTGTCCCTTGGAGCTGTGTAAAAACCAAACTTCTAAACCAGCGCAATCAAAAGATACAGCCGTTTATGCTGCAAATTTTCGAATCTCGCAAGATAATCAAAACCTACAGGGTACCTACAGGATCCCGTGAACTCAGAATCTTGAAATTTGGACGACGCGACGTCTTATAGCACAGATAAAGGAAAAATTGCGAAAAGAATACATTTTTAGTCATAGACATTATACACCTATGGACTGGAAATACCTACAAAATACGCGTGCGTACCCTAAACATGGCGCATAAAATGGCGCTCAAGGGGTGTGCTATCGATTTCGAAACCAAAATATTTGATATCGATTTTTATTGCGAGTGAAAAGCACCTGCCAAAAATGTGTATAAGGTGTTAGAAAAATCCTGTACGATAATTTAAACCACATTAAGGCTACTGATAACTAATACGATACAAGTGGAAAAACATGTACTTAACCGAACGTGCAAAAGAAAGCTAGGCTTGTTTCAGAGACTTGCACGAATTAAGTAGCGCGTGATTACCTTGTGCTGACTAAATTCAGCAACAACAAAGTTTTAAATGCCCTTTATTTGTAAAACAACGAAAATAATACAAGATTTTTTAAATTTACATAAATCATCAACTATCTCATGTTAGTACAACTAGTGCAACGTTGGCTAACTTGATGGAAGCGCATATGTTTACTGTGTTATCCTAAAATCTAGATAGACGACGTTGGCCCAACATGTACTTAAGTGACTTCACGGATTATGCCGTGCTTCGATATGTTATGTACCTACCTAGTATTTTAGAGCTTCATTGACAGATGATAAGCTGCGTCAACTCTACCCTTACTGCTTTCCTCAATGTTGGTACTACTTTCATCTCGAAGTTTTTGAATCGTTGTCTGGGGGGCTGCTATTAAATTCGAAATTCAAAGTTCGTATCGTACAGTCGAGGAAACTGAATCGCGTACCAGGGTGAAACCTTTTCATTGAGATTTTCATTTCATTGAGTATTCTTCACCATTTTTGTGAAAGCTTTATATTAGTCTCGGCTGGAATAGCAATTGCTGGCTTCGTATTAGTTAAAGGGACTCGTACACTCGTCCGTTTAATACTCATGCTCAGCCAGCAATTGCCTGCTTCCATGCCATGACAATAATCTACTATAGCGTAAGCGAGACGGCAACATACGAAATTCAAATTTTGCACTTCGTAGCCTGAAACGAAAAGTTTAACTAGATGCAAGGCAGTGTTTACACGGGGGTTCAAGGGATACAAAAGCAGCGCAGCGCAACCCGACCCAACCGCTACCCCACACAAAAACCGGCCAAGTGCGAGTCGGATACGCCCAGGATAGTTCCCGGTCCTTGCATAACGAGTAAGTACCTTATATAATATTTTTAAGGATTTTGATTTTCAACCCCCGACGCAAAAATAGGGGTTATAAGTTTGACCGCTATGTGTGACTGTGTGTGTGTGTGTGTCTGTATGTGGCATCGTAGCTCTTAAACGGGTGGACCAATTTGCATGTGGTTTTTTTATTTGAAATAAGGTTTTCAAGCGATAGTTCTTAGGCATGCATGTGCCGAATTTTCCAAGAAAGTAGGTATATTTTATGAATTAAGCTGCTATTTACTCTTAAACTACTAATAATTCTCAAGCAAGCAGCCGTAATAGTTTTCCTTATATATTTCATCCCATAATGTTTTTTTTTTTCAAACCATTTTTAAGCCTTTAGAGGGCCAGAGGCCAACACAAGCCAATTGTCGCACCCTAGCGTCTCATATGGTTAAGATGACCCGGACGGGACTAGGTGTGGTCGAAGTTTATATGTAGCCATTAGCTGATCAATCATGAAAGATATCACCAGACGATCGGTTTTAAACGATAGCATCGAAACATAGATATTTTTTACATCATGCCAAACAGAAAAAAAAGTGTAAGAAAAACATAACGCTCTCTGCGCCTGCAATATTGGGACAGACAACAAATTCACAGATTGTGCTAAGAGCTAAACAGTTCTATTCTTAAAACTATTTCCTGGGAGCGCCAAAGTTCGCATACTCTTCGCTAGTCATACCGTAATTTTTGTCCGAATCATCGTTTGTCATAATTTTTTTCCCACTGAAACCTTAAATTTTTCTGAAATTTTGAAGTGGTCATCCTATAGAAAACTATAGGTTAGGTTAGGTTTGTTTTATAATAATTCTGAACAATTATAAGATTCAGAGCAAAAAGAGTTATGACAAACGATCATTCTGACAAACATTACATTCGGACTTTCAATAAGTATGCGAGTCGATATGGACCCTTAATCCAACTAATGAAATCGATAACGATCAACTCCAAGGGCATTTGTCAATACACACCTACTACACCTACCAAATTAATGAATAAAGTTTAACTAAATAAGCACGGAGAAGACACTTGACCCTTGATAGACAATCTAAAAAAATTAGACATCACGTCGCCTATGGCTGATGATAAAATGGGCGTTAGTGAATAGGTACTGGCTATTGAGAAGCCGATAATAATGGAATTAGGGGCTGTTTCACCATCCATTGATTAGTGCTAACTGACGGTTAAATGAGATGCCGTCTCCGTCTATCCGAACAAAACAAATAGAGACGGCATCAGATTTAACCGTCACTTAACACTAATCAATGGATGGTGAAACAGACCCTTAGTCTAATAATTACACTTTAGTTGTAAATGGTGTTAGTTTATCCAGCACTCCTGAGCTTGTGATACAGTGCATAGTTCTATTAGTACCTAGTCCCTTAGCCAGACCAATTGTAGAGTCATCATCATACTTTACTAAACTAACAACCGTTTTAATTGTTCTATACAGTTAAGTACATCTTCTATGTATGTCGGTCAACACTCGATCGCAACGTGTTGTCTCTTAGATAATTAGGTGTGCCTAACTGATAACCTATATGTATGTTTAAGAATTATCAGTATGTTTAGTAAACAAAGAACGGAACTGGACTTCGGATTTTTTTAATTTTTTATAAGATAATCCATACCATAAAAGGTTGTACATATGAGTAGTGAAACGAATGAAATAAATGGCTTGGTCTTGTATGAGATATTTAGAGAGGAGCAATCGGATCGCACGGCTCTAGCTAGGCTTTATTCATTACTTTCTTACTACTATGTATTGCCTTGCTATGAAGTTGTAGTACAGCAATGTATGTAGAGACGCGCCTGTTTCATTCCATAGTCTTTATGAGCGGCCACAGCAATAAAAAGTTATCAGTTTTGTTCGCAACGTATCAAAGACTGCACTGCCCTGTGTGAGAAATAATAAGGATTATATATGTTTTGTGGTGACTAAAAATCATGGCAAAATCCAAAGAGATTAAATCTAAAGTGCAAATGGAGGGTGAATTCATCCCCCCCGACGGTGGCTGGGGGTGGATGATAATTATTGCGGCGGGGTTTTCAAATGTAAGTAAACTTCATATTATGTATTTTGGAAGTTAATGAAATAATACTCATATCGACGCCGTACTATTTAACGATTATTAAACCAAATCGATAATTTATGAATAATGCGAGTTATTTTTAATTTCCGTGTCAATTCCATAAGCACTTTTTTATTTATTCTAACTACATTAATATTATTGTGTGAATAGTACTTATATGAAAAACAAGCCTTGTTTGTTACACCATACGAGTATTTCAAAACTTCTAGCTAAATTCTAATAAGAGACCTATACGATACATTCGTGTTAGGTAAAGTAACCGCACAACATGTTTTAAAGTGATTCATTCCGAATTTGTTTCGCATTTGACGGTGCGAAACTTAATCGCAATTATCGTGTCGTATTTTGTAATTTTCTTAAATTAATTCTTTAATTTCATTGAATAAGGTGTAGAGCTCTTAGTTCCTTCGAGGCAATTTTCATTTGTATTAATTTCTAAAACTACTAAGTATTTTTCCATACTACCAATATCGAAATAGAATTCAGATCTGGCGAAAACATCCGTTCATCTGCCGGGCAACCGTAGTTTCTAAATTAATCGATCTGTAGTGTGTATGTATGTAAGTAGGTACGTAAACCCTTAATTTTATAAAATAAAATAAAAACTAATTTGACAACCGTTGAGATACCTACATGTATGTACAAAACTGAACTTATTCCTTTTTTGGGTATCTGCCAATCAACCATTGAGTGAGTCAGAGGAGCATAATAATAATATGTTTGTTTGTACTCTTTATTGTACTACTATATGTAGGTAGAGCATTGAATTTTATACTTGCCTACTCGTATTTAAAGTCCAGAGGGTCTATTGCGTAACGTTTCTGATATGACACTCGCGATCACAATGCTAAAACTGTCATTTGAATATGATATTATAAGACCAAATTAAATTTTCACCTCAGCAGCTCAAACAGGCAGGTTTTGCTATGAAAAATCAGTGAGCAAAATCGCATTTGTAGCTCACTAGCTGTTGCTCACTGATTTTTCATAGCAAAACCTGCCTGTTTGAGCTGCTGAGGTGAAAATTTAATTTGGTCTTATAATATGATGCATGCAAAATTTAACGGCAATTTTACGACCTCAAAGCGAAATATAAACTCACTTTCCTATTTATAATAATAGTAGGGACAGAAGGATATATATTTTTAATTTCATTTGTTTTGTTTGGGACTTGTGTTCTTGGCAAGATGCAAAGCCTCATTTAACTGAGGTATTTACAGAATTATTATTTTATTTTATCATATTAATTTGTAATTGTAACTCAGCGATTGATCCATTTTCTAAATAACTACATTAAATAGAAAATGGAAAATTACCTACTCAAATTATCAACTTTAAAACTATTTACAATTTGTTTATCACTTTATTGCTTCATAATAATGAACATTACTTAAAAAAGTAAACAGATTATTTTTAACGAATCACCATACCTATTATTATTTAGTACGACGAAGAATTGTGCTCGTTTTGCCGCTCTCGTTCTTTAATATCTACCTCTTGGCGACAATTGAATAAAGTCTATCGAAAAGGGATAAGTACTCGTACCTACCTTCCTAAATTTAAAGTCAGTCTACCGCACAAATTATAATATTTAATCCCAAAAAAGTTATTATTTTGTACAAAACTTGGAATTACTTTACTTATCGCAGTTCGGCACTATATTTATTAAATAGTTTCATTTTATATGTATAAAGAAATGAAATGTCATCAAAAACATAAAAGGTTGCCGAGACTTGGCAACTTCATCTTTCATTGATTTTTATTTCGCGGCTCTAAGAAGTTAAATGATCGGTCTTCAATGCTGTGTCTACTATCCTATACCTAAAAGTTCTGTGAAATAGCAAAGGCATAATTTTTGACCAAAATGTAGTTACGTCCACTTCCAGGCTTTTTAATCTAGATTTAAGTGGTCTTAAGTCCTGTCAGATCCATACAGTAACTGTCAGTTTAAGCCTTAAATCGAGATTGAAATAAAACGTAAACCACCAAATAAGATATATCCCACCAAAAACATTCTGTAACAAGAGCGCGTCCGACACGCCCAAAATAGGGTTCCGTAGCCATTACGAAAAAATACTAATAATTCTCAAGCAAACTTAGCCGTTATAGTTTTGCTTGTAAGTTTGATATACCCACCGGTTTAGATTTTAGAGGGGGGGGACGCCCTATTTTAATGAAAATTTGCACTTTAAAGTTGAATATTTCGCAAACAAATCACTGAATCGAAAAATCATTGTAGCAACCCCCTAATGGTTTTAAATGACCTACCCAACGATACCCCACACTATAGGGTTGGATGAGAAAAAAAAATCAACCCCACTTTACGTCTATGGGAGGTACCCTAAAAAAAATGTTTTTTGATTTTATTAATGTACTATTTTGTCGGCTTAGTTTATATACATATATATTCGTGCAAAATTACAGCTTTTTAGCATTGATAGTCCCTGAGCAAAGCCGCGGAGGGATAGACAGACAGACAGACATGGCGAAACTATAAGGGTTCCATTTTTGCCATTTTGGCTCCGGAACCCTAAAAAGGCTATACACGACGTCCTTACAGGTTTAGAATTGAGCCAGGTTGTTGGTTTATCGCAAGATCATCTGGGCGAACGATTTTACATTAATTGTTTTTGATGAACATTTACAATTCTAAGTTCCACAGTAATATTATTAAATAACTGACACGTGACATGACGGAAATATACAATAATGCGCCTAAGAGATAAGAAAACAAAATGAGAGATTAAGGTAAATAATTATGCGATCGATAAAACGGGTATATACGAGTAAAATGCAAATTGTAATTGCATTTTCAAAAGTAAACTAACATTTTTAAGGCTATTGAGTAGGCCACGCACGGCCACTGTAATGTTGCCGAAACGTCGAGGTAAATATTACTCGTGTGTGTTAGCGTGATAAGTCCTGTGCGTGGTATTTTGACTATGAGTGAAAATCACGAAAGTTTAAGACATTATATTCTTAGTGTGTATGTATGTTACTCTTTCATGCTCCAACGGCTGAATAGATTTGAAGGAAATTTAGCAGATAGGTAGGCAGTTTACAATCTGAATGAATTCTTATCCCGGATATAGTAAAGTATCATGTTTTAGATTGATGATACTTTTTATCCCGGAAAATTGCATAATTTCCGCTACTGTTTACATAAAATAACAGGAGTAGTATACATAATATGCACGGATGTACATACAATAAATATGTTAGCTTCAGAATAATTCACTAACGAGTCTCTAAGATCTTAGCCTACACTAAACTTTTTGTATTGTTATCGTAAAATACTTAAGATAGATAAATAAACAAAGATTTAGCTATGAGGAAATATACAAGCAAATTAGCGACTTATTATTGGTTATATTTACTAAAATTATACCTACAGCTAACGGATATAATTGTCCATCAATTGCTTTGGAAAACTCCAGCCTTCTTATCTACCTATTCTATTTTTATCTATGGTTTGTCCTGACTGATTCATCATCGCCCAGCCGAAACTACTGGAGCCAGAAACTTGAAATTTGGCAGACATATTTCTTGATTTAATAAGAAGGGTTTTTTTTTAAATTTGACCTCTAAAGTGGTTTAACAGGGGTCCAAAGTTTGTATGTAAGTCCGTCATTTTTGAAGATAGAACTTTGAAACTTCTTTTAAACTTTAAAATTTAAAGGGTTTAAATTAGAAATAAAATCTATCTATCTATCCCAGCCTATATACGTCCCACTGCTGGGCACAGGCCTCCTCTCAGAACAAGAGGGCTTGGGCTATAGTTCCCACGCGGAGAAATAAAATAAATACATATAATTCAGTGATTTTAGAAATTCTACCCTTAAAAGGATCAAAAGGGGTTGAAAGTTTGTATGGAACTTTGATCGCTTAAAGCTTAAGACATAAAAATAGTAAATTCGCCTTTTTTTATTCCAACTTTAAAGGGAGAAATAGGGTGAAAGTAAAGTAGGTATCACCCAGCCGAAACTACTGGAGTCAGAAACATGAAATTTTTCACACATATTTCTTGAGGGTCATATAGATCCATTAAAAAGGAATTTTTCGAAATTCGACCTCTAAAGGGGTTTAATAGGGGTTCAAAGTTTGTATGTAAGTCCCTAATTTTTGAAGCTAGAACTTGAAACTTTTTTTTAAGAATCCTACTAATATTATGAATGTGAAAGTTTAGACGTTAGTTACTCAATCACGTCAAAACCGCTGAACCGATTTGGATGAAATTCGGTATACAGATAGTTTGAGTTCTAGGGAAGGACATAGAATAGTTTTTATCCCGGAAAATTGCATAGTCCCCCGGGATATCGATTAACAAATACTACGCGGACGGAGTCGCGGGCGACGATTCCTTACTTTATTCATCCGTACTTTATTGTATTTCATTACATTTTTAATTGCATTATGTACTTTAGTGTATTTTCTGGTAGTCCAAAGATTTCGTAAATTATAATAAATTGTATCTCCTTTGACATTATTAATAATATTTATGAGAAGTGTAAAGATGTTTAATGACTTATAATAATAAAATTAGAATAGAATTGTGTTTTGTGTTTTGTTTTTATTGTGATTCTCTGAATTGAACTAAATTGTATTGCATGGAATTCTTTAAAGCAATAAATGACTGAAACGGCTAGGTATAAATAAAATAAAGACGTAATTCAACGATTTAAGAAATTCTACCCTTCAAAGGGTCAAGAAGGGGTTGAACGTTTGTATGGAACTTTGATCGTTTATGAAGTTGGTGCGTTTCAAAAACATAGGTATTTAAGCTAATTTTAAGAAATATACATCAATCGCTATCCCACGGGAACTATGACATTTTCCGGGATAAAAACTATCCTATATCCTTCCATTCAAACTATCTGTGTGCCGAATTTCATCTAAATTGATTTTGCAGTTTAGACGTGAAAAGGTACTGAACAAACAAAAACAGACTAACAAACTTTCGCATTAATAATATTAGTGGAACGTATTCCATGGCAGCCAAAGAAGTGCACTAAGAAGAGACTTTTCTAAATTCTCACAGAATAAGGAATGGAAGGTAGGTATATAAATATATGCCTGATATATTTAGTGAGAGTCGGCGGCAGATTTTTTCGAAATAAAAATATTTCATTTTTTTGTCTATTTGATCGTTTGTTTTCACGGGTAAAGCTGCATTTCCACCAAGGCGTGTGAAGATACGTTGCAAGGGACGCGTTTGTCGTGAACCCATAGAAACGTTTCATTTACCTACCTAGCCGAGCTGCTTCCACTATAATGTGTAATAATAAGACTGCTTTTATGAAATAAATAGTTTTATTTTGAACCCCAGTATGAATACGGCTTTAGTCTGCAGTTCCACTGATGAGTCACTATTTTCTTAACGTGAATAGACTATAAAGACGAGCTGACGAGCGAGGATAGATAAATGAAGTGTTTTTATTGGTTCGTGACAAACACATTCATCGCAACTCATCTTCGTACATCTCTGGTGGAAACGCAACCTAATCTGCTTGGCTGATTTCGATAAAAAGGAGATACGCTACTTTTATGCTGAAATTATTATTTTATTATTGAGTTTCACGCGAAAATTTAATTCAACGCGGACGAAGTCGCGGGCGGAAAGCTAGTGGTACATAATAAAACTATTTATGCTATAACTAGCACAATATAAAGTAGGTTTTCTTCATAATCATATCTTTCTAAGGGCAGACTGAGAAAATAATTTGGTGGACAGGAAATACCTAAATAAATTGAGGTAGTACGAGTATTAGGAACATAAATAGGTTCTATAACTAAAATAATAGAGTTCAAGAAACTAAAAACATACTTTAATGGTAAACTTGCGTGAGTGCTCCATCATGAGAACCTGGATTTTATTGTTGGTACACCCTCAAGCCCAAACACTTACGCTTACTTAGTCTGTCTTGGAGTTCACTGGAACTCCACACTGCACTGCACTGCGCACTGACACGACTTCCAGCTCCATCACCAGATTAGCTCGATCATACCGTATTTTTGTATTGTCATCATAACTACGCATAAATTCCAATACCACAATATGAAGTGAGTAAAAACCAAGTCAAAGATTTCGTTACATTCATATTTACATACTCGTATTTACAGGTGAAGCTAATAGAAACGTGTCAAAAACATCGCAACCAACTGTTAGCTTAATTATTACAGTAGCCTAAGATAAACGGACCATTTTCAACTGCTATTTCTATCTATAACCACAATAAAAGCAACCTAGAACCGCTGTTCGTTGCACGCATGCACAAGGAAGGCTACTATCAGAGACGAGTGACCACGGATTTTGCGGGATACTTGAAATGAGAACCAGCTGCCTTCTTGCCTAACGCACTTGGAATAAACAATCATTTTCACTGCTTCTTTCTGTCACAGCAGTCACAAGGTATTGGATGAGGATATAAAGAGATAGTGAATGCAATTGTGAGCGCCTGTACGTTAGACAATACGGCCCCAGGACGATCTGACAAAAGTTAAATGAAAAAGAAGAGACTTAGCAACGTGTATAAAAACTAAGATTTCCTCTTCCAGCTGTCCGCCCTGCCGATGCTACAGCAGTTCGGGCTCCTCTTCCGGGACCGGTTCGCCAGCCTCGGCATCACCAGCTCGGAAACTACCACCATCATCAACATGAACTCGGCGCTGACGTCTTGCGTCGGTGCGTGAAGCGCTTCGCATGGTCCCGACCATACTGGCACATTGAGTATTCCATTTTTTTAACTTGCAATTTTTAAGCTGGAACCGCACTTGTGTTAGGTTTCCAGAAGCACTCACTTGGCAGTTAATGTGGCTGGAGATGATGTAAACAAGGAACTAGCCAGATTGTAAAGACTTTACTAGTCTGGTTTCAGCTTTAAGGGGTTCCTACGCGGTTGGGACGACTTCAGAGGTGATCTTAGTTGTAGTTAAGTTAAATTCAAACCATCATGTTCACATCCTGTTAACGTATTTTATAACCAGCCCTAAAATTTTCCTACTTTTTTGGTTATCCGAAGTACCTCTAAAAATAATAATAAAAACATTATGATTCCATCCAATCAAAGGTGACCTGCATGATAGAGTCTACTCCGACTGTATCGAAACCTCTTTAGTTTATAGCTGTGTATGGTCGAAATTTTGACTAAGTATATTTTTAGAGTGAGTAGGTAGGTACATATAAAAAATGTAAACTCTACCTCTTCCTCTAAATTGTAGCTAAGCACGGCTCGAACTAAGTTCGACCTTAGAAACAACCGTTTCATAGATTGGTAGGAAAGAATGAGGTTGGAAACGAAAAGTAAGTATAAATTTGCCGCGCTGGGATGCTACTGGAAGAAAAGCAAAATGCTGGGTCTCTTTAGCCATGGGTGTATATTTTTCCTTAAGTTATTTATTAAAGTGAATTGTGAAATAAGACGAGATACCTACATCCTAATATTTTTAAATCAGTTGTTGTACCTACTCGTAATAAAATCAAAGTTATGTCCTAAAGAGTATATGCTGTCATCACTTTAATACTAAATGTATTGAGGTATATGCGTTGTTCTTGTGGCAAGCCAAGCTATATGTACATACGCACGTGTAGCGAAACACCTTATGGACATAATTTGCGGTTCCAGTAAAGTGTCTACTATTAATCGAATGTTTGAATGAGTAATCAAGAACTAGACACTAGTGCTTGCGCTATGTGAGTGACCTTGAGTCTAGTCTATTATGTATGTGAATTATCACGCAATGTTTTAATTAGGCAATCAACTGAGTAGTGTACGCGTAGGCATAGTGAATAAGTAATAATTGTATTTTTTTATATTTCAGGATTAGCTAACGGTCCAGTGTTTAAAACATTCACCTATCGCCAAGTGTCACTTACCGGAGCGATAGTGGTGTTTATTTCGTTGATGTTTTGTACATTTTCGTACAACTTCGTTACCTACCTCGTGTCGTTTTCGATTCTTTATGGTGAGTTATATAAAATATTTTAAAATATTTGCTTATCAAACATTGTTTTTATAGTCGCTGATAATCATACCTTTATTTATCCTTCTTAAATTAAAAATGCGAAAGTTTGCGTGTGTGTGTGTGTGTGTGTGCTTCACGCTAAAGCGGCTGGACGGATTTGGATGAGATTTGGTATGTATATAGCTGGATATCTGGAACAACATATAGGCTACTTTTTATCCCGATATTCCCACGGGATAGGGTTAAAATCTTGAAATAACAACCGTTGGGCTTAGAGTCACGAAATTTGGCATAGTGGCTTTTCATGCAATGTCAATGAAAACCCACAATGTAATTTTCGGGAATTCCCACGGAAATTTTGTAAAATCCCGGAATTGAAATTTAACTGCTGTATCTAATGATTAACGCGGGCGAAGCCGCGGTTAAACGTAGTCTGTGATATCTGAGAGTTCGAGGGTTAACGATGTTCACGTTTTCCGACAGCTTAATTGATACGTCAAGACACATCTACAAATACAAAAATGTGTATAGGCTAATAAAACACGATACAATATTGAAGTCGTGCGGTCCCTCTGACACTTATACTATTTAATACGAGAGCGAGAGGGACGGTACGATACGAACTTCGAGTTTCAAGTTTCGTAGTAGCACTGCTGACACTACCGTTTAATTAATAGCATTTCGGCCGATCGTCACTACTGCTAATAAAACCAATAAGGCTCTTTCGTCTCGTCTATGCTTGTTTATATGTACGACCGCACCTTATTGTATCATACGTAGGTCGTTACGAACTTATCTGGTCATTTTCTTAATCTATATTCGCGATTAATGAATTAAAAGTAAAGTACCTACTTACACGATATCACTTTGTCACCTACTTAACACTTTAGCTAATTACGTGATACTGGTATATGATTGTCGATTGTTTATGTTTCAGGTGCGGGCTATGGCATTAGTAGTTCTGCTAACGCACTAGCTTTAAATACGTACTGGAAGGACAGAAGGCGTTTAGCAACAAGTTTGTCATGGACAACTACTGGCCTCGGGCCCATGCTGTGGCCACACATCATCACAGGCTTGATATATTTCTTTGGCGAAGATGGATGTATCCTTGTCATAAGTGGATTTTCATTACACGCTATAGCTTGTGCATTACTTCTGCAGCCGGTAGAATGGCATTGTAAGTCTGCCAAGCAAAAAGAGGGTGACGAAAAAAATTTATTGATTTCTGATCAAAATGACAAAAAAGATAAGGAAAGCGGCTATTTCAGTCAATTATCCAAATTTAAGAATCTCAGCGCTTTCTCCAGTCAGTACATTTACAATGAAGATGACGCAGTCAATACAGGTTATGAAATAACCGATCCAGGTGTGCCCATGATGCTTCGCGCCAATGACGGTTACTTCAGCCAGTCTCGGCAGTCCAGAAGCCGACTGTCATCAAGGGATGGATCAGCCAAAAATTCTCGCCTAAATTCCAAAAAACCTTCTATGTCAAATTTGACAGAGAATCGATCTCGAAAATCGTCAACATTATACCTTAACGAATCCAAAAAGAACTCCACCGCGAATCTAGGAGCTCTTGTTCAAGAGCGTGATAATTATAAACCTAAACGAAAAACGTCTATTACTCTCAAAGCACAGATTCCGGAATCTGAAATTGAAGATTGTCCAACGTTGAAAGCTCCTCAAGACTTAAAAGCAGATGAAAAAGTTGTTGTTGAAAATATAGACCCAGTGAAGGCTAAATCAATTGCTGATAAAGCTGAAAAACATTTAGCAAGTGAAAAAAATTTGGCCAGTAAAAGTGTAAAATCCTTTAAAATGGAGGGTCAGTATGGAGCTGCGTATAATAAAAATAATCATAGTAATATATCCCTTAAGAACCTAGATGATAATGACGAAAGAAAATATTTAAAAGATAACGTCAGCAATCAGTCTTATCGTACAAGACATAGAAGAAAATCTAATAATTTTAACTATGAAAGTGAAGTATTAAAACAAGCGTCTTTGAAATTGGAGCAGTACTTAAAAGAAAATGAAGTTAATGATCAAACTGATAAATTTAAACTTTTGATAAATGGTCCTTTAGATGATGATGTATTTGATGAGAAAAAAGAAAATGAATTAGTTGAAGAAGTCGAGGAGCAATTAACGTTTTGCCAGAAAGTTGCCATATTTTTTGATTTAGATTTATTGAAAGATTTTACCTTCATTAATTTGATGTTGGGTATCACACTGGCAAATTTCAACGAGCTAAATTTTTCGATATTGACACCATTTATTCTTGGTGACTACGGAATGAGCAAATCTGAAGTAGCTCTTTTTATGTCGCTATTAGCAGGAGTAGACATTTGTGTGAGATTTTGCATCCCCTTCGTTGCTGGCAAGATAGGATGGGATAACAATTCCTTCTTCTTATTTGGAGTCATGTCCATGGCCATGGGAAGAGTTGGTAAGTCTACAACAGCATAAACAGAAAATATATAGAGGTACCTACTATAAACCACCAATATTTTCAGACATCCATAAATATATTTTCCGAGTTGTTTTCTTTTACTAATGTTGATGTTTTGAAAAATAATTTTATATTGATATTATTGACAATAGACATGATATTTTGACAATTATCGGATGCAGTGGTCCAAGATTACTTTTAATAAGTTCCTGACATTCCGTATTCTGTATACATTCCGTAGCAAATATGTTTAATGTAATTAACCGTGAATCATATAAAATATATTTTCCAAGTAGCTTATCGCTTTAATGAATTCGTGCAACCATTTGTTTACCCAACAGAGATTTCCAGACATAATTCTCTTAGGACAAGTACTTGGTTATCTATGGCTATGTTCCCTGAACCAAACATGATAAACAAGACATTTTCTGAGTAGTTAATTTGAGTCATGCGTACTTATTCGAGATCCAAAATAAACTTAAGACTTGATTGAAAACTTGATTTGACTTGAGACCTGATTGTTTAATTGAAAGCAAGTAGCTCTACATTTTGAAATGATTAATATTGTTTCCATTTGTTATCTAGCTTGTTATTCAGTTCCTGACGATTCTAACGAAATTGATTCTAAACAAGTGGTATTTACAGTCACCAGCACCAATATCTGACACAACAAGGCGTGCATAAATATCTAAGTATTGTTTTTATTGTGTTGACAAATGTCTAGAGCCGGTAGGACGTGCCAGATTGTACCACATGTCTAAAATTATAATTAAATTCTCTGGAAAAAAATGATTTTTATTTAAAATGATGATGTATTACACGTAGTATTTCTTTGCAACTTAAACACACTAAATAAACTGAATTTACTGGACTAATAAGTGCTAAAAAAGTCGTCGAAAATGACAAAAAATAAAAAAATTGTTTTAACTAAACATCCATTAACCAATATTATGACGCACGCAAGATACGCCCAAAATAATTAAATTTTTGACGCCACAAATTGTGGCGTCTCGTGGCCCACAATAGGGAGATCTCTCTTCAGCCAGATGTATGCACATTTATAAACATGCAGATAATAGAAACATTTGTTTCAGTCCTAGCGTACTGCCAGACGTACTCTGTGGTACTTCTAGTCGCTGTTATGATAGGCTTCGGCAAGGGGTTACGGACGGTCTTCATGGCACTGGTGATACCGACACATGTGCCTCTCCGCAAGCTGCCAGGAGCAACGGGGATACAGCTGCTCACTGCTGGCGTCGCTTACCTGACCCTTGGGCCTTTTGTTGGTAAATATTATTACGTAAACTTTTATACGCGGCAACTTTTTACATAGGTACCTCGTGCCCTAGACGGCTAGGACCACGACCACTGGCTGCTATGACATGACCATGAAGCGAAACGGCAAATGCGCGACGTTGATATGGTATTTAGTTAATCAGAGGCCGTATTGTCTAACGTTTCTTTTCGCATACAAAAACTGTCATTTGATTGTGATCGCGAGTATCAGGAACATTAGGCAATACGGCCTCTGGGCATTGTGGCTACAGGTCGTTGTCATTGCCTTCTAGTGCGCGAGGTGCCATAGTTCAATATAATATCGAAATGATGAGGGTAGCTGTAAAATATTCCGAAGTTAATAAAACTTTTACAGCTTGTTTGGGAGTATCCTAAATTTCGACCTCGAGGGCTCTGTGCTAATTCTAGTGTAGTAATTGTAAATAATTATAAGCCGATCAAAGTTAAGAGTTCATACATTTTCTAGTGATATCATATTGTGTGTGCAACGTTAGGGTTTTTGGTGTGAGAAGGTAGAGTTCTTTACAATGTAAACTTTAAACTTAGTCCAACATTAGACTAGGCATATCTCCGTTATAATACTGGCCCTGAAAATTTGGTACACCAATTTGGACGTGTCCTAACCAAAATTATAAAGGCGAAAATAACTATCTATCAGTTTTTCTGTCAGTTTCTGTCTGTCTTCTTCATGCTTAATCCGCTGAATCGATAAGATGAAATTTAATTGCTATAGAGAGAGGCACTAGGAAGAACAAAATTATTTCGTAAAATTGCATAGTTTTCGCCGTATAAAGATAAATGAATAATTTACAGACGGAATCGCGAGCAACTGCTATTATAAAATAAAGAAAAGATTGACACCTATTCGCAGATGTTCGCAAAAAAGCGCAGATGTTCGCAGATGTTTTGATGAAAATAAAAAACCGCATTCAAATCGGTGCAACCCGTTTAAGAGCTATGAGTACGGTGCCAAAGACAGACACACACAGATACACATACCGGTCAAACTTATAACACCCCTCTTTTTGCGTCGGGGGTTAAAAATGGCAGTAAACTCGATAAATTATGTCTAGAATTAAATCAAAGATGATCTACTCGTAACTTTTAACTTTTCTTCGTTTGCTAGACAACAAAGGTTGCAGACGTTCACCCCAAAAGTTCTTCTTATTTTTATTTATATATGATTGTAGATATATACCCGTAATACTTATTGCTGCAATATGTTCAGCCACCGCGTCTCGGTTCCGTATAAAGTTTCAACCCTAACCCTACCAATGACAATCCTTAATATATATTATTATTGTTGGGCCTCCAATATGTAAACTGGAATCCATTATGAAGTTTACTGTGAGAACATTCTACAGTGGGTCAGGAATCGAATCTTTCGATAATACATCGATGTATGACGCAGACGTAACATGTTAATATACTTGTTTACTAATTATTCATTTGCTTTCAGGCTGGATTAAAGACAATGCGTCAACTGCCGTGACATTACACTGTTTGAACATATTCACGTGGCTCACAGCTCTGTCTTGGGGCCTCGAGAAGTACATAAGGGCAAAACAACAGACACAAACCGTAGACGATATTATTCAAGCCTGAATTGGTAATACTTACACCACAAAGGACTATTTTACTTAATTATTTTATTTTATTATTGTTTTTGTAATTCTTTATTTAATAAAGTGTTTAAATGCCAACGTTTAAGTATTCATTTAAAGTCAAAATAAGTAAACTTTGTGTATGAATAAACTAGGTACATCATTGTCAGTTACGAATAACTAAGGACTAATAAGGAGGTTATGCTTGGATTTCAAAAATTGGAAATTTACACGGGTGACGCGGTAATTCCAAATACTACCAAATAAGCCAGTAATTTCATAATTACGAACGGCTGTTTGTAGGTACCGTTGTCTATTGGCCGCGGCCAGCTAATTACGTATAGCAAAACATATTTAAGAGAATATCAAGCAACTACGAGAATAGAAGAGAAATGCGCGTTATATCAAGCTATAGGCAATATTAAATTATTCGTGGCAACTAAACCCCTTCTGAATGCATGTTAAGTAGGATATTCACCTTTGGACAATAACTATAATCAAATTTTGAACTACGATCGCTAACAATTGAGTCAATAAACAATTTTATTGAGTTGGATAACTCACACACAATACCAGAAAGAATTTAAACAGTTTCAGAAAATTATTAATAAATTATGAAATGATGGAGATATCTTACTAATAAATTTATTATTCAATGCAAGAAATAAATATATCGTAACAAGATGACATAATGTTATAATAAGTAGATACATTTGTAGGCCAATGGACGCCGGTTCGCACTGATTCTAGTGGGAAACTTGGAGAGTAAAAAACAGCCATGAGGTGAGCAGTAAAGGAAGTGTATATTGAGTGAAAAGAACGACCGGAAAAAGACCGGAATTTACATACGTAGTACCAACACAATAGCAGTACTCACTTGGTGTTGCCAACAACATTAAGCATAAGTTGCACTAAATTATAATAATAATAATTATAATATTTTTTTATTATTATCTCATAGTTACAATAACAGTTTACATTGCATTATACCTACACGGTGTAACATTAGAACAAAATGAGTGCTAAGATTTTCAAAATTCTTTTTTTAATTCGAAAGGATACAAGAAAAAAGGTTTACCCCCACTTTACGTCTGTGGGAGGTACCCTAAAAAGTGTTTTTTTTTTTCAATATTTTATTTTACCACTTTGTTGGCATAGTAGCGAAATATATCCATGCAAAATTACAGCTTTCTAAAATAAATAGTCTTCATTTTAGTTTTTAATATTTTGTACCAACATTTTAACGTATGTTATTTACTATATAGCAGTCATGACATAGTTTTTGAAATCCTTATGATAAGTTCTTGACTTTGATACCCATATTAGTAGGACTAGAAAAAAAAAATTTGTTGACCCCCAATTATTTGCATCTCACAGCCGCCATGTTTTATTTTTTTAACGTCACCTATCTAAGGACACTTGGGTTGCTGGGACGATTCTAATGATACCTTAATTGTCTAAATCCGTCCAGTGGTTTGAGAGATATGCGGTAATAAAGAATATTACATACTTACATACAAGATACGCGCGAAAAACAATACCTCTCCTTGCAGTCGGGTAAAAACTTTCATAAACAATCGTCAAAAACATCATTAGAAAGAAAATAGCAAACTTTACTTTTTTTAAAGAGTAGGTAGCGTTACCTATTATTTATCTATGTTAGTCAACTCTGATTTCCATAACGCTCGAACGACTGCACTACCTCACACACCATGCCGACCCAAAATTGCGTTAATAGAATTTGTGAATGGCCGCTGCGAGTAAACCGGCACTCTTAATCAATGAAGCCGATTAGTCCCCGCGCGGGCGCAGTGTTAGGGGTCAACCGAGCGCACACGCATCTTTTACACAAACTCTGTTCGCGCGTTGTTATCAAATTAAAAAAAGTGTTTGACACCTCTTTAACATTTTCAGTGTGTCAGTGGTCAAGTGGAGTGTCTTCTTTTGGTGTTTCTAGGTGTTTGTTCATGTGAATATAAAAGAAGTACTGGGTCTTTTTTAGTTCGTCGATATTTTAAGTAATATAACTGAAGTTTTATTGAAATTGTGGACTTTGCCCTAGAAATTTCATAGTTAGTAGATGTTACTAAAACACCAAAACGCAATATTTACAAGTGATACCTTGGTATTTCTATTTTTATAAGTACTAAGATGCAAACTATTTTTAAAACCAAATGGTATTCTCTACAAAATGACGTAGGTAAAGCCTAATTACTTAAATAATTAAAAAGTAATTAAAATGTAGGAGTATAAATCGTCACGCCTGTCTAAACAAAATAGCAAATGTTCCTACGAAAACTAGTGTACATACATTCATGACATAGGTGTAAGGGACATAATTTAGCCACTCTTGCTTTGCGTTTCGGTTGCGTTGGAGATGGTTGGCTAGTTTGACTGAATTCTAATGGTTTATTATTAGAGTTTTCACCCCATACATTTTGAACATCGACCCACGTACATGTATAAGTACCAACAACAAAGAAGAAAATCTGGAAAAAAATCACTAGGGTGCTAAAGTAGGTAACTACCCCAACCATATTCAAAATTCGAAGGACAATGAAAATTATACGAATTTAAGAAAAAACTAAAAATATTTTTTTGGCTAAAAAGGGACCACCAGCAGGCCATCAGGGATCTTTTAGAATATACTTAAATATATATTGTTTTTATTATGTATGAATTTAAAAAAAAATTGGTTTAATATTAGGCAATATTTGTAATTCATGTGCGGAATTACATTTGAAATTTACCACGAGCTTTGCGGTCAAGGAAAACATCGTGAGGAAACCTGCACAAATCTGCGAAGTAATTCAATGGTGTGTGTGAAGTTCCCAATCCGCACTGGGCCCGCGTGGGAACTATGGCCCAAGCCCTTTTGTTTTGAGAGGAGGCCTGTGCCCAGCAGTGGGACGTATATAGGCTGGGATGATGATGATGAATATTTGTATGCCCTGGGGCACCACATAGTGAAACTCAAAAAACATAATTTAAGACCAAATCAATGTTACCTGTGTTGGACAAATGAATAAATGATTATTATAATTATTAAAAAAACGAATTAATCAATGTTTTAATTTCTTACTTTACCTATTGCTCAATAATTTTCCTGCTTTGTTCACAAAAGTAGGTCTCTACAGTTCTTTTTTAATCGTACGTAATTAACAGTGGAACCCTAGAGCAATACCGCCAAATAAATAAACAAAATAGCACAATTAACGATAATAAAAATCGGCCAAGTATGAACAAACAACTACGAATGCAAGTAAAGAATAAATTTGTATTTCATAGTGTTTCTATAAACAAAAAAACGTTCCTTGTAGCGACAGTCTAGTAAAAATGTTATATTGTAAGTGCCTACCTAGTTCCTGTTAGTAAAGTAATTATTCAAGTGTAGGTAGGCACTTATAAAATATAATCTGATATCGATAATCTTTACCGAATCAGTTAATTAAAATTAGCTGATTACTGAGTTTGGCATACAAAACTAAATGACAGGATTCCAGACCGATCCCTATATTTCCATAGATCATAGAATAGATCGTAATTACTCAAGACAAATATCGATATCTGCAACAAAAATATTGAATGAATTGCTCGTAAAATTTTCACTAAAAAATCATTATAATTCGCAAAAACACGTGTTTTTCCAGAGACACACAATAAATAATAACAAGTTAAGCTACGTTACGAGTATTATCTACGAGTAGATCGATTATTTGCCAACATGTGATGTATACTATATATATCTATGTATACTATGTATCTATGTATTTGACGAAATCGCTAGAGCCGTTTCCGAGATTCCCGATATAAACAAATAAAAAAAAATATATATAAAATCTTATTATAATTGCCTAGTTTTGATAATTAAACTAACCATTGATTACAAAAACTACGAAATAAAATATATAATAAAAACTTTATTTGTTAAACTTCTAATGTTGGCTATTCGGCTTCATTGCCTTGGTTTTAGACGAAGGTTTAACTTTACGCACAAGAGCTTAGGAAATCATTTTATGCAGCATAAATACGAACTTTCCGAGCATCAGAAGCAAAACCACCATCCCAGCCTAGCCTATATACGTCCCACTGCTGGGCACAGGCCTCCTCTCAGAACAAGAGGGCTTGGGCCATAGTTTCCACGCGGGCCCAGTGCGGATTGGGAACTTCACACGCACCATTGAATTGCTTCGCAGGTTTGTGCAGGTTTCCTCACGATGTTTTCCTTGACCGCAAAGCTCGTGGTGAATTTCAAATGTAATGACACACACATGACATGACATGCACATGAATTTCGAAAAACTCAGACTTGCGAGCCGGGGTTTGAACTCACGACCCTCTGCTTGAGAGGCGATAGGTCAAACCACTAGGCCACCACGGCTTTTAGGTCCTAGAAGCAAAACTAAATCTTAATTTAATCCAACCACTGTGGCCTTTTTAACCTTGTAAAACGGCTTTATTGAATTTCCTAGTAGGTACCTTCCCACTTGAAAATCAGGTGACTTAATTAGGCTAATTATATTTATCAATACTTATAATTTTTAATGTTGCTTTGATCGACAAACGAGCAACAAATCACGTTTCTTTGGTATTTGTACATTTCGGTTTTGACTTTATTCACAGATTTTTAGAAAAAAATCGTAGAAATATGTACCTACCAAAAGATTTTTGATCATTACATAAGTCTTATGCCGAAATCATATGGACGGACTGCATTTCTTCCTCATAATTAGCGAAAAAGTTTCTATACCTAATCAGTACTGGTGATAATGGGGCTAATACCTTGCGTGACTATTTTATCAAAGATAAATTAAAATTCGTAATAATACTTGCTCGTTAATTGATAATACGTCACAGCACAGCACATAGACTGTCGTTAGTCGCGACCTGATTCCTTATCAAGCGAACACAATGCAATCGATATATAAATACAAATCCGATGTATGGCATCGAACTTTGAAGAGCAAAGTAGAATTAAACTTATAAAATAGACTGTCTTAGGGTTCCGTACTCAAACGGTGACAACCGGATCCTTATAAAAAAGATTAAGGTTCCGCCCGTCTGTCACAGTGCTATGTCTTTTGAATACGGTATTTGACAACTCCTAATTTTGCCATATCTTAATATTATTATGAAAATATAGATATACAGATAGTGTTTAGCGAAGAGTAAATTTAAATCGGTTGAAAATTGGATTTATAGTGATTTTTTGAAAAATCTATATACCTGTCTCTATCTCAAACGCTTTTCTCTATGCAGCAAGTATGGCGGTACTGGCGTGTGACGTCACATGCCAGTATGTCTTTCTCTGTCTAATCTTGAATTTCAAACCTTTATAACTTTGTTATTTGTAAAGGTAGCTTAAATTTTTTTTTCTATTCGATAACAGGCATTGTGTAGTTTTAATTTATAAAACATATACAAAATAGTCAAATACCGTATTGTACGATAAGGTCTTTAATCCATGAGTCGACCATTTTCCTTGTTAATTAATGCGATGTCACTATGCCGTTTACTGTGATTAGTCCCATGGTAGCTCATGAATTAAAGTCCTTGACCTTGACCGTACCTAGCAGATTTAAACATTTCTAATTTGTACAGAGTAGGTCATCTAGGTAATGTGTGCCCGCTGTAGTCATAGCACATAGCAAAAAGAAATAAAATAAAGTCAGACATTGAGTAGTTTTTTGGTAGTTTAGATTTTTTTGACATTCATAAATCCTTGTTATAGCTTAAATTGAATAAAGATATTTTGACTTTTGACTTTGACTTTGAATCTTAGTAATGTCATTTTGTACGGCTTTCAATGCAAGTCCGGCTCTAACTTGACTCGTTTTTTAACAGTTTAACAAAATATTTATTAACTTTATTAATGACTTTAGCAGTTGTGGCTATTAAATGACTCAAATACAAAGTATAGGTGCATTAAATAATTATGTAGTTCGTTTCCGAAGACGATAATGTGTAATCAATCATTATCGTTGCTAAGTGATGATGTAATCAAAAATTTAAGGTTCCGTAATAATTCTTAATAGCTTAACACCCAATAAGTAGGTACCTACACGATTTTTAAATTGTCTTTTATTCTAAATAAAATAATGATCATCATCATCATCATCATCATGTCAGCCGAAAGACGTCCACTGCTGGACATAGGCCTCCGCCAAAAAAAAAAATATTAATGATGCGTTAATTGAATTCATACACATTATTAATAGACAAAACAAATTGACACCTGGCAATCAAACAAAACTTTACGAAAAAAAAATATATAAAATAAATGTTTACATTGAAACATGACAATTTTTACTGGTGGTTTATCAAATCGTATGGGGATTATTGATATGATTCCACCTCAAACACGTAATCGATGACATTTTTATCAAAAAACTTTCTTGTGGAATATTTAAATCAAGCTGACACTTTGCACTTCCATTTCGATTAAGGTCACCACCCGCATCTATTACAAAGCCACCTAAAAATTCTATCAATCTAATTAAAATATTTTAAAGCAGTAGGTGAAGACTAACAGTAACAAATACACAAAACTTCATTCTTGATAACGAACCATATAAAGTCAAACCGATAACAAGTGTCTACAAATATCTCGTCATTTATTAACATTTGCGCGCGGAAAGCAGTGCTGGCTCTATTTATACGTGAAGTAAATAATCTGTAGAGTAAAAGAAGAAGATAGCGAGCAAAGAAGAGCCACAAGTCAATAAGGACAATGAGAACATGAGTGATATAAGTGATTTGGCCTTAGTTCGGGGAAGACATTGCCCGATAAGCTTATTTCATTAGGAAAATTAATTGAACTGTGCCAACGTAGAGAAATGTAAAACACAATAAACACGAACAAAGTTACTATGTCGAGGCCCAAAGTGAACAAAGTGCCGCCCGACGGTGGTTACGGCTGGATTGTCACATTCGCTTACGCGTTGAACAATGTAAGTTATTACTTATTGTACTATCACCCAGTTTTTCATTCTTAAGTGCAAGACTCATAATTACTTTGGTTCCTCAAACACACACAATATTAAATTACTGTAAACGCCAGGAAATGTGTTTTGCGGTGTCCTTTTTGTTAAAAGATGAATATTTGATTAAATTTTTGTGGTATTTTTTCATTATTGTTCTCAACGTAGTTTTATTTACTTACCAAGAGTTTCCTTAGACTTGACACACGTGTATCTGCAGTCCATGACTTAAAGAGAAAGCCTTTGTTCGAATGTTTTGTTAAAAGGCTACCGACATCTGTTTTTTATGATATTTTCATAAAATACCTAATTGTTAACTTCAATTTATATAGTGATTACTAAATCTTATACTGATGAACTTAAGTAATAGACTCTCTCCCTTCATGAAGTTTTTGTGTATTTTAATGGCTGCTAAGAGGAATCACAACATTATTTTGTTAATATGATTAGAATCAAATATGTGTGTCTTAATCTTGCATTTTCGAATAATGACTCCGTTTTCAGGAAAAAGATAATAAATTAATAGCTTTACAGTAAACAAACTGTCCTATATCATAATAGATGATTCAAAGTTATTATTACAGGGTGAAATCAAGGTGAAATCATATTGATAATGATCTAATTATTGTAAAAAAAATGGCATTGGTAACTCTAATAGCTACACCTACTCTGTCACTACTTCAGCTAAATACACTTTTGTCCTAGGTCGTTGTTCTTCCCCTCATAGCAGGGTTTGGATTGGTATTCCAAGAAGCATTCGACGAGGTCAACTTACCAGCAACTCAAGGGACTCTCATAATCACCCTGAACCATGGTTTTGGGATGCTACTGTCTTTCTTCAGCGGCCCGGTGCTACGTCGCTTCGGGTACAGGAAGGTGGCCGTCACTGGAGCCCTGCTGATCTCCGGTGGACTCATGTTGACGGCCAATGCATCCGGTTTCTGGCTCTTTCTACTGTCCTACAGTATTATAAACTGTGAGTTTTTAAACTACGTTTAAAGTAGAAATTACATTCGACAAAATCTTATTGTACCTATCTACATAAATATTAATAGGCATCAATAGATCGACTATTAATGTTTGGAAATTACCAACACAAAGCAAATTCCACGTAGAATAGTCATTGAAGTCTAAGTGCAGACGATTCCCCTAACATATGTTTCCATTGTCTATTAAGTTTGCAGGTGGTAGGGCCTTGTGCAAGGTCCGCCCGGATTGCTACCACCATCTTGCTCGCTAATCCTGCCGTGAAGCAGCAGTGCTTGCAATGTTGTTTCGGCGTGGAGAGTAAGACAGCCGGTGAAATTACTGGCACTTGAGGTATCCCATCTTAGGCCTCTAGGTTGGCAACGCATCTGCAATACCCCTGGCGTTGCAGATGTTTATGGGCAGTGGTAATCTCTTACCATCAGGAGATCCACTTGCACGTTTGCCATCCAGTCGAATAAAATAAAAAAAAGTTAGTGGAAGTGGATACGTACATTAGGGAACTAACACTCATGAATTTAATTTCGTTTCATTCCAGCAATGGGCATAGCGGCAGTTATGGCAGCGTTCTCGCTGGCAATCAATTCATATTTCAAAGAGAAAAGAGGTAGAGCTATTGGCGTCGGGATGTCTATCACTGGTCTTGGCGCTATCTACATGCCACTAGTCATGAGTGCACTGATGTACGCCTACGGCTGGAGGTACGCAGTGCTCACTCTGGGCGCACTATGCCTGCATTCTCTCGTAGGAGCTTGTTTACTCAGACCAGTGAAGTGGTACATGGTTACACCTCCGCAAGAAATGGAGCTGTTAAACAAAGATGAACCCGCAGAGCTTATTAACGGCGGACTGCCACATAATGGTAAGGACTGTTGTTATTGCTACTTTCAATAAGTTAATTAGTATTATTAGGCATGATCTAAATTTTGACAACAAATTTTATTTCAGGTACCGTGCCGTCATTACCACGTCTTGCAAATTCTGAAGAAAATGGCACTGTGCCAGTCAAAAGTTTGTCTATGAGATCCCTTACGAATAGTGTTAATCTGGAAGCAAGAAATGCCATTTCTCATCCCGATATTCGTAAAAAGTCTCCCGAAACGCTGCCGTCCTCAGATTCTAGATATAAATGGTGGGAATCTCAAGAAATAAATTTGGGTAGTTCAATAAACATATTTCATGAACACGAGTTTCATAAAAAACGTGAACCAGAAAAAGAAGCATTCATTGAAAATAAAGAAGAAGCCAAAGCTAACAAAACACTATTTCAAAAGTTTGTTGATTTTTTTGATCTGACACTTCTGAAAGATCCAATATTCCTGAACATAATGTTTGGATTATCCATGGCTGCCTGCGTTGAGACGAATTTCTCGCTTCTTCTTCCAATCATTCTCAAAGATATGTTAGCCTTTGAAACTGCAGATATTGCGAAATTAATGGCCGTTATTGGATTTTCAGACACTCTGTTTCGACTAGTGTCCCCTTTCATAGGAGAATGGTGCAATAAGTCGCCTAGAGTGATGTATTTAGTCAGTTTGCTAATGATCATCTTCATAAGAACAAGTATGTAAATTTGAATAGATCAAATTAAATTTCGATAGTCAAAGTCTTTACGATTAATAATACTAACTTATTGTTTTTCAGTTATGCTCTTCACAACATCGTTCATAGGCATGATGTTTGTAGCCTTGGCAATGGGAGTGACTAAAGGAGTGAGGACTGTGTACATGAACATTGTCATACCTAGCTATGTGCCCATTGAGCGACTACCCTTCGCTTCCGGTATACAAATGTTCTTTAACGGAATTATTATAATTACATTGGGTACCGTATTAGGTAAGATACTTTGAAAAATTAGAATTACATTAATTTAATTATCACGATGCACGTTGCTGATTGTATTTTCCCTAACAAAAACCTAGTTAAGTTAAGATCTACAAGATAAATCGTGTAAGCTGCAGCGAATGAGTTTCAATCGGTCAGTTGAGTTGAGTTGAGGTACCTACCTAATGCAATAAGCTCGACTTTTCTTGCATATTTATCTAAACTGGGATTAATATTAGGTAGAAATTTAAATAGGTACAGTATGGTGCTTTTGCACAGTTTTATACTTTCATCAAGCAGAAATCGTCTCTTTGCCACCTTGTTTATGTAAAAATGTATATTAGGCATAGGTCGATTCACAAAAGCTGGCACGAATGAATTTAATGTCACTGCGAGTGCCGTTCTTGTACATCGGCCAAATATGTGTTCTACCACCCTAAAGTTGATATAATCCTTTGCATGTCATAAAACGATAATGCCAATAGACGTGTCTGTCAACTTGATATTTCGACTTTAGCGACATATTAATTTGATGGGAACTTGTTTAAAAATTGATAGACCACTTATTTGGCTGATGGTACCATAGGGGTCTTATTATATTTTGCCAACAAGTATATAATACTTCTTATAAAACAATTAAATATCACTAATTGAATGAACCTTTATTTAATCATTTTGCAATGCACACATAGGCATTATCATACACCATTTAATTAATTCATGACAGCTCTTGTGATCGACCTGTACTTATCTTTTTAAAAATGCTTCCTTATGCAATGATTATACATGTATTTTACACTTTCAGGAAGGATACGCGAGTCATCTGGAACTTACAGAATACCCATAATACTCCTAAACTGTGTAACTATGATATCTGTGATCCTGTGGAGTGCGGAATTCCTTTATTTCAAGATCAAAAGCAAGAGTAATCAGGGGCAAGAAACTCCATCAAGTTAAATATACATATTATTGAGTTAAATATATTAAATTGGGAAAATATTTCAAGTGACAAAGATCGGACTTTACTTTATTATTACAAGTAGCTTGTTTTATTTTCAATTTATTTATTTATTATTATACCCATGTGTGAAAAATTCATAGGAATAAAAGCAGATCGAAATAGATCGGAATCACTCGAATGCAATACAAATATGTACAATAACGAGCTCAACAGAGATAAGTAATGGAAAGACTCAAATCACAAAATATTGGGTCCAATGGGTGTAATTTATCCCAAGATAGATATTATTTCTTATCGTTTATATATATTTTGCTAGTAATTAATAATGGAAAAAATTGCATAAACGGTTCAAAGAACTTTTTTCGGGCTATTTTATTAATAGAGAGAAAAGGCAAAACCTACCTACCTTCCTAAGGTAAGTACAGTAAATTTTAAAAATTTGCAGTGTTATGAGCTTATAAAATAGAATAAGCCGTAAACCACGTTAAAGTTTTCGCGTACAAATTTACCCAGGATCAAAGCAAAAAAGAGGAGGGGAAACAGGTCCATCTTTGAACGTTGCAACACGGCAGAAACGTTGATGATGTGTAATTATTATATTAATTAACAAACTATGTTGTAGTTTGAATTGGTAATACATTTATACGCTGACGGACTTACTTACTGTTAATCTTAAAACATGATACTCTTGGAGAGTAATAATTTTCGCTTAAACTACTGGCGCATACCTACACGGTTTCTCACTTAGGTACCTACTTGGTTTTAGAGATAAAACGGAAGGAGGATTTTGTATATATAAAAATCGGACAGTCCTGATAACTCAATCATCAACTATTTTGTCAATTTTCTCTTGGTTTTAGGAATAGATGAAATACCATCAAATCCTGACTCGGTGGCAATGGCCTCTTATACTCTTTCGGCTAAAAATATGTTTTGTCAATACAAATGACATAAAAATCAGTGAACGCGCATAAAAAAACCGGCCAAGAACGTATCGGACACGCCCAGGATAGGGTAAAAATCAAATAATATTTTTCTAAGGATTTCGTATTGTGTACGGAATCTTCCAAGTTTAGGTATATTTTATACCTTAGGCTGCTATTTACTCTTAAACTACTAATAATTCTCAAGCAATCTTAGCCGCTATAAGTTTCCTTGTAAATTTGATATATTTATCCTCAATTTTTTTAAATTTTAGAGGGGGGGACGCTCGATTTTAATGAAAATTTGCACTTTAAAGTTGAATATTTCACAAACAGATCACGGAATAGAAAAATTGTCTTAGCAACCCCCCAATGGTTTTAAAAGACCTATCCAACGATTCCACACTATAGGGTTAGTCGAGAAAAAAATATCACCCCCACTTTAAGTCTATGGGAAGTACCCTAACATTTTTTTTTTACTTTTTTTTATTGTACCACTTTGTCGGCGTGACTGATATGTATATTCATGCCAAATTACAGCTTTTTAGTACTAACGGTCTCTGAGCTTACCCGCGGGCAGACAGACAGACGGTTATGGTTTATGTCTATCCAATTAATAAGAAGTGTAAACTAACTAATTTCATCAAAATCTTTGTATAGCACCTACTGCATCGAGTCAATAACACATTTATCTATAATTCGTGTCTTTTAACTAGACGTCTAATCACTTTTTCACCAAAATTCACTCGATTTCAATATTTAATTTTCATTTGAAAAATCTTCGTCAAAATCTGACGTTATTTTCTTGAATGAAACTTGGGTATAATCTATAGTAGCATAGACTAGCGTAGAGATGGTGGAAAATTTGACATTTTAAAAATCGATTAATGCTCGATTTAATAAGCTATTTTTATTTACTTACCTTAAAATTAAAAATAGTTACTACCTTTATAATTAAACTAGCTTTTGCCCGCGGCTTCGCTCGCGTTAAATTTTGGGGTAACAATTAGCATACATTTACTTTCTGCGATCCTTTTTTTCGTGTTTTGATTGATTTTTTGGAGGATTACATGGAAATATAAATACAGTAAGACGTTGTTTTAGACAGATGGTGCACATTTTGGAATTCAAAAATCAACCGACATACGTAATTAATCATTCATAATTCGTACCAACTCCGAAACCCTGTTTCGCTGAAACGTTAAAGACGTTAAAGTACTACGCGTTTCTTTTGCCAGCGACTTCCTACACGATATAGGATATAGGATTGTATCTCGAGAAATTGTAAAGTCTATTTCTGATCTATTTTAATATTCTTAATTGTCGATGAGAGACATATTGTAGCTTTCTATTATTGAAAGAATTTTGAAAATCTGCCCCGAAATTGAATTCACTTATTTTTATTCTGCGGAAATTTTGCATTTAAAAAAAGAAGTCTGTCCATCAGGGATATTTTAGTTTTCTATTGGTAATAGAATTATTTAAATCAGCTCAGTAGTTCAGAGATTACCCCCAACAAACAAAGAAACAAACAAAGTTGAGATATTTTCCTATTCCGTGGGATTTTCTAAAAATCTTTGCCAAGTGCACCTCTCTATTACTTTAGGTCCATCTATGCCAATTTCAAGTCTCTAGCACCAGTAGTTTTGGCTATGCGTTGTCTGTCAGTCAGCCAGTCATGGTACTGTTCAGGTAGAGTTAGGTATAGCATTATAAATAAATCAACCCTGAAGTTGAATTCACTTTTTGCTATCCCACGGGAATTTTGCGTTTTCCCGGAGAAAAGTAACGTATCCCAATCAGGGATAATGTAGCTCCCAATTGGTAAAATATCTTTTTAAATCAACCCCAATGATGAATTGACTTAAGTATTTCGATCCTGCGGGAATTTTGCATTCTTCTGTAGAAAAGCAGCCTATGTCAATCAGAGATACTGCAGATTACTATTAGTGATTTTTTTTTTTAAATCAGCTCCGAATTTGAATTGTCTTACTTACTTCTATGTACCTATCCTGCGGGAATTTTGCATTTTCCCAAAGAAGAGTAATCTATACCAATCAGCAATAGTGTAGCTTTATATAAGCGAAAGAACTTTTAAAATCAGCTCTGAAGTTGAATTTAGTTTTTTCTATCCCATGGGAATTTTGGATTTTCCGAAAAAAAGTGACCTATGTCAATCGAGGTTATTATTTAAAATTTTTAAAATCAGACCCGAAGTTGAATTCACTTATTTCTATCCCGCGGGATTTTTGCATTTTCCCGAAGAAGAGTAGTCTATACTAATAAGGAATAATGTAGCTTTCTATTGATGAAAGAATTTTTAAAATCATCCCCGAAGTTGCATTCAGTTTTTTCTATCCCATGGGAATTTTGTAATTTCCCGAAGAAAAAGTAGCCTTTGTCATTTGGGGATAGTCATATCACATAATATGTAAGTATTTTTTAAATCAGCTCTGAAATTGAATTAATTTATTTCTATCCCGCGGGAATTTTGCATTATCCCGGATAAAAAGTAACCTATGTCAATCAAGGATAGTGTAGCTTACTAACGGTGAAAGAATTTTTAAAATCGGCTCAATAGTTTCAGAGATTCGACTACAAACAAAGAAGCGAAAAAAGTTTAGATATTTCCCTATCCCGTGGGAATTTCGAAAAATCCTTTCTTAGTGCGCGTCTAGATCTATTAAGGAACATATATCCCAAATTTCAAGTTTCTAGCCCCAGTGGTTTGGGCTGTGCGTTGATCTATAAGTCAGTCAGTCAGTCAGTTTCTTCTTTTATATATATAGATTAAATAAACAGTCTTTGGAATTAAATCAAGTATTGTAAATAATAAAATAGACAAAAATACTTTGATCAATTACAATTAATAAATTAATCAATTTACTGAACAGATTAATTATTTTGCAATAGGTTCTAGGTTTTCACATCATTGAATGTCTGTGGTCGGATAAATGGCGTCTTTATTTACACTTTTCCACACTTTTCATAAATTGGATCGAATTACAATATAAAAGGGTTCCTAGTTGACTACGGAAACCTAAAAAAAAAGAAGACTCAGTCGAACACACAGTATTTTTTAAAGCGGGAAATAAGATCAAATAAATTATTTTAAAGAATTTTTGGATTAAAACAATTAAAGGAAACACCAAATATCAGATTTTATTTTTTATTAACAATCATAGCAGATTGCTGAATTGATTTATTTTTGATGATCTACTTTACATCTTCGTGAGATTACATTAGACGTAAGCATGGGTATTATTATATTTCTTACTTCAACTATGTACAAAGGGTATTTTCAAACACATAACAATTTGTTATTTACAAAGTCATGAGTAATTGCTACCATATCGATTAAATTAAATGGTAAAAAAAATTAAACATCCGCAAAGTTGGAATATTCAAACTGTTATAATAAAGTCGAACACATGATATCAATATAAAATTATATCTTTGATATAAACTACTGTGGGATATAATTAACAAAATTAACTCCACGGCCCACGGGTCAATAGGAGAGTGACCTGCGTATTTGAGTATACATACAGTGGTGGCCACGTAATTAAGAACGATTTGAAGTTCCAGATTATTTTTAACTAAATCATGTCATGTGTAGTCGTGGGTCCTTCTTAGAAGTAACTAGTTACGTTATGAAATAGCCACATGAATAGAGCAAACGGGATTTAGAATAAAGAATAAAATTACTGTCATTTTTTTACAAATTTTGTTTTTATTCTCTTTAGTAACAAATTCAAATAGTAATGAAGCTGGACAAATAATTAAGAACGATTTATTGAACGGTTCGAAAGTTTTTTTATTTGAAACTTAGATTAACTAAATCACACTAACGTGAAGTTTGTACAGAAAAAAAAGCAATGTAATACATTTTAACTAAAATTAATAGTTAGTAGCATGTCCACGGCTTTTTATGACTGCCTTACACCGGCGAGGCATTGAATCTATCAATTTTTGACATTTCGCAAGAGAGAGAGTTCCATTCTTCTAAGAATACGTCATACAGTTCTCTTAAATTGCCACACTGTCGATTTGAAACTTTTTTCTTGACTTCGCACCAAAGATGCTCTATTGGGTTAAGATCGGGGCTGTTGGCTGGCCAATCTAAGACAGAAACTGATTGCGATGTGAGGAATTCCTTAACGGTACGTGCAGTATGCTTGGGATCATTGTCGTGCTGGAATGTCCAAATAACCGTAAGCACGCCTTCAGCATATGGTAACATTGTTTCTTCCAGTATGTTTTTGTATTGAAATTGATCCATGTTTCCTTCTATCAGCCTAACAGGTCCAACACCATGTCCAGAAAAACATCCCCAAATTTTTACATTTCCCCCGCCATGCTTTAAAGTTACTTTTGTGTACTTTGGGTCGGATGCTTTATTTGGAGGCCGTTTTACATATCGTTTGCCATCAGAACATACCCTATTTATTTTTGTCTCGTCAGAAAAAAGAACGTTTTTCCACTGTCTGACTGTCCAGTTTTCATATCTTCTTGCAAATGCAAGCCGGGCTTGCCTATGACACCGTTTCAACATAGGCACCTTCCTTGCTATCCTTCCGTGCAACTTTTCTTCCACCAAACGCATTCGAATACTGCGTGCCGAGATTGCTGAAGGGTTGTTTTCGCCAAAATATTCTTTTCTCAACTCATTAGACCCTTTAAAAGAATTTTGTTTTGCCAAACGAACGATATTTCGATCATCTCGACGAGATGACTTTCTTTGTCTAGGTACACGCGGAACATTTGAAGTAGTTTGATACGTAGCAAAATGCTTTATGGCGTGGAAAACCATAGTTTTTGAACATTACAGATGATCGGCTATGTGTTTATACGACCAATTCTTGTCGCGAAGTTTTAGTATTACTTTTCTTGTAGATTTATCACAACTTTTATTTTTCCCCGTTTTTTTTTATATGAAGCAATCGCCTTTAAGACTTTTACGGCACTAAATGGCGCCAAAATTATTCAAATAATAACCTAAAACCACAAAGCGGCGGTCCGTTCTCTATTTAAATTTGAATAAAAAAAAAACTATTCAGCGTTCTTAATTATATGACCAGCCAGTAAGTAGTAATACTAGGTTTAGATGTAATATATAAAGTTTATCTATTTATTTTTTAGGCAATTATATGTATAAATGAATTTACCGCTAGTACGGAAAAGTTTTACGATACCGAGAAAAGTACAAAAATATACATACAGTTAGTAACACTTCTCAGTTTGAAAAAATCTTCTCTATAAAAAATCGTTCTTAATTATATGACCACAACTGTATATGTATAAGTGTACTCTACCTTATATTCGTACAAATATGTACATTTGGAGGTCACTATATCGTAATCAGATTGCAATAGTATTTTTCAAACTTTTTCATGTCGCAGCCCTCCTCCACTTACAGTTACTTTTATTATCTTACGTTGATAATACAAACATTGATTAATCATACACAATAACGGTGAGAGTATTTTAATAAAGATACTGCGACCCCCTGGGGGTTGCGTCGCACAGATTGAAAAACACTGGTTTACAAAATGCCGTCCTAAAATATCTACAAAAATACTAATTCTATTAATGCATAAAATATAAAACTAAGATATAGAAATGGCAATATTATTATGTAGCAATGAACAGTATTTAAATTTTTGTTACAAAAGATATACTTAAATAGAGAAATAATTCCCAAGTAATTAAATAAAATTTAATACCCTCTTAAAGTCAAACCAAAAAGAATACAATTATTTTTCGGTATTCTTCTTAATTTGATTACTTTGTTTTGTTTTACTTACATTTATTTATTATTATTTAAGTTCATAGCATAGTCATCTCACTTGAGCACATTTCTCGTAAGTAATTATTATTTTATTAGTCTTTGCTTTTGCATTCACTTAGTTTTGTACACTTTTTTGCGTAATCACTTCTAGTTCAATTTCATGTTTCTACACTAGTTCACACTACGGCATCTTCAAGAGGTTCTGCAGTCACTGTAATGTGGTGTGTATCCTGAAATATCGTATCATCCATTAAACAATTGCGAAAACTAAATGGAGAATTGATCTAATTATTAAATCTAGAATAGTTCTGTATTCTTGTTCTGTGTTCGTAATTATTAAATCTAGAATCGTTCTACATACTAAGGTACATACAGTTTCGCTTTAGTATTTTGTAGGTAAGTATATCATAAAAAGGTTTGTTAAGTGCAGTCAAAGAACGTGCAAATAAATTAATTAGTGGTGCATAAATAGATACGGTACAGTGTTGTATGTGATTGATCGAAGTCATCGTTCGAGCTAAAACCAAATTATATTTCACTATTCTTTATGGCGAATAATACACAAGAGAGTGATCATACGAAAAAGGGAGCAAAATCGACAGAATATCGCTTGACTTTTATATTTTGAAAAATCTTGTGTGCCCGGGAGCATTATTTAGACGAAAATTATAAGAATATAGTTAATGATCGATAAGTAAGTACTGTAAGTGGGATGTGACATAATTTATTGAAAATTAGTAAATCAGGGGTTAAACCTCTTCCTTGTTAGTGGATTTGTGCTGAGAACCTTCTGGTAATGATGTACTGTTATTCTGCTTCAAATTCTCCAATTCATTAACTGAAAACACAAATTACTATGTTACTATACAGTTTTTACAGAATAGATGTTTAATTTGGAAATCAAAGAAAAAAGATCTAAAAAGAAAATAAGAATATCATCATCTCTGGCATATACTCATCCATCTCACTTCTAGATATTAAAAGTGCTTAGGCCAGGACTCCCCAATCAAGAGGCCACGCCCCCCTAGGAGGGCGTGGAATAATGGTGGGGGGGCGTAATAGGTACGTTTGCATTTCCGAAAAAAAATACTAGGTAGGTAGTAAGTAGCGTAGGTAAATTAACTGTTCCGAACATAAAATATTATTTTTAGTTCCGATAGGCTCGGCAAAACAAAGGTTGGGAAACCGTGGCTTAGGCTGCACACACACAAACATCACGCCTGCCTGTATTCCCAAATGGGGTAGGTAGAGCACACAAAACGTTACCGCTTCGCTTTCGCTTTGTTTAGGCTGTAATACCCACAAAAGCGTAGCGTGGATTGATAACTAGAAATAGGCCATGGGTGACAAGTTTCCTCACGATTTTTCTATCAACGAATAAGTTATGGTGAATTTAAACTTTAATTACGCACATAAATTTCGAAAACTCAAGTTATAAATCCTAGTTCGAGCCCATGATCCTCAGCTTAAGAGGCTAAGTCAAACCAAAATACGCTACCAAAGCTCTTTTAAGAACATTATCTTTTGACATTTTTAATTTTTTATCTTTTAATTATCTGTAGTAACTTACTTCTTTGATGCCAATTTCTTGAAAATCCAAAAGATGATTCTGAAGTAGCTGCTTCTATTTTGCCACCAGTGGTAAAGCTTGGACGATTTGAAAACCTAGGGGAGTGGAACGGGAGACTATCTGAGAAAGCAACATCGTTATCTTTGTCCGTTTTCTTAGATTCGAATGACTCTACATCATGTTCCCAATTATTAGTCACATTTTCTGTGTTCATCCAAGGTTTAGAGGTAACTACGTACACCTTTTCTTTAGTTAATGGAGATATAGAAGTTTCAATTTTGCCCCAAGGTGCCGGGGTAGTAGATGTACTTCGAAAAGATGACGCTGCTGTGTAAATGTGAAGTTTTTGCAATTCTTCGGGATCATCACTTTCGCGATCTTTTTTCTTTTTCTTAGTTCTGTCAATATTGTTATACTCTCTGTAAGACTTACTGCTGTCGTCATCTGTAACAGAATGACGAACGCTGCTTGACCCTTCGTGATCGTAAAATTCATAAGTACTCGGAGTTAAATACTGCGTAACAGGACTATTGGTTGTAAAATATTCATCTGGTATTTGTTTTGCGTATTTTCCGTTCGTCCGACTGCGTTGTGATTGTGTTTTAAAACGCTTTGAAAATTCTTGCTCCGTCCAGTCATCAATATTATGTTGAAGTTTTATAATGTCGAAAGGGGGTTCCTTAACATCGTATAAGTCATTAAGGATTGCTGGTGTATTTAGCTTTCCGGACTCGTAATTTTCTTTGTCTGTGTTAGCCGGTTCTTCAGTTGTCGTACTGATAGTTGTATAACTCTCCGTGCCGGAGTCATAATTTAGGTAACTTTCAGTTACAGTAGGTACTTTTCTAGCTTGATAATCATCCTCTGGGGTAGATATCCACTCTTCAGGGTTTTGATCAAATTGATTTGTTTGTTCCTTTTCCTGTTTAGTTGTATAGGGTATAATAATTTGAACTATCTTCGGTTTATTAGCATCTTCTTGTGCTGCAGTTGGTTCAGCAAATGCATCACTGTAATCTGTTCTGCTCTCATCCCAAGCACTGGTAAATAATGATTGTTTTGGTGCTGCTGTTGTTGTTGTTGGAATATCATCGTATAGCTCATAATCATTCAAATTTGTTCGAACCGTAGTTGATATGATAAAATTTGTATATTCTTTGTGAGGTGCCCCCGGTTTCAAATATAGCAGTGGTGAATCTATATTCTGTAAATTACTTTCAGTGCGATATTTATCTACATCTTCGTCTTTAATACCTCGTAAATCAGCAAAGTCATTCTTATGATTTAAAAGAGCGTTACCAGAACTAAACTTTAGATCAGTCGGTATACCTGGTTCATATAAATCATTACCCACATCAGCACCAGTACTTTCAAAACTAGAATCTTGATTTGATTTGGTTGCTGAAAGATGATCTTCCGAAGCCTGGGATGAGATATCTCGTATGCTATCTACAATAAAACTGTTAGGAATATTTCGGTACGCTTTTGATTGGTTAGATATTTTAGGAACATCTACGTCAATTATAGGTGACTGAACAAATGATGTTGGATATTCAACGGAATGTGTATATTCTGCAATAGGTACACTTTGTTCAATGTTGACATTGTTTGCATTCTGCTGCATGTGATTTATTCCAAGAGCATGATTTGGAGGAAATTTAAGTGGAGATAGTGGTCGGAACGGTCGTGCATTAAATATTGGAGGCAGTGGATTTACACTTAGATTAGGCAAAGCCACTGGTTGTAATGTGTGTATGTTTCGGCCTCTATTTAATGTAAATGGTGCTGGGTTAGCCAGCGCTAATGAACCATTTACTTGTAAATTTTTCGTTCCGTCACTGGGTAAAACTTCTGTCCGAATCTTAGTTGATTCTGCTGCAGTAGCTGAAACGGGGTAGGGAGCATCTCCAGCATAATTGTTAAATATGGGTTCTCCATACGAATTTCGGAATCCCTGTGGAGGTGAAGCTTTAGGCAACTCCAATCCGTCTGCAGGTTGCGAATTTTTGATAATCTCAGCCTGATTTACCTGCGGTAGTTCGTTATTTAAAGCTTCTGGCTGGTAACTAGTAGTGGCTGGCAAATAAGTAGACGATAAAGGATGGGGGGTGTAGAATGACGGTGCCGGTGTTGTGGAAGTAGGAGTGCCGTATGTTGAACTAGATATTCCGTAAGAGGAACTCGGTGACCCATATGTTGAGCTCGCTAATTCATAAGTTGAACTAGGTGCACCGTATGTAGAGCTAGGTACGCCGTATAAGGAGCTAGGTTGCTTATATGTTGAGCTTGGCACCCCGTATGAAGTACTAACAGAGTTGTAAGAAGAGCTTACTTGTCCTAATGATGTACTAGAGAATCCAAATGACGAGCTTTGGATCGGAAAAGATGGACTAGGTATGAAAGTAGAACTAGTCGGAATAGCTATCGTATGTGTTGGGCTTGGTGGACCATAAGTAGAACTGGCAAAGCCTGTATTAGACGATACAGGCGGACCGTAGCTCGCATGAGGTACACCACCTGACACCTGTGGCAATTCTTGATTTTGTGAATAAAATGGCCTGGGTCTAAATTGTACCACATTCTGAGCAGTCGGACTCGGTGGCCCATACGTTGGTATCAAACTTTGCTTTATATTCTTAGCCCTAAATCGTATCTTATTACTGGTATCCAAGGCACTAAATTGCAAGGATTGCAATCTTGTTTTAAAGGCGCTATGTTGTTGTTATTAAATGTTGATCCTGACTCGGATCCTGTGTCATGTGAAGGAAAAAGCCAACTTGAGACTTTTTGGAACATTGACGACGCTGGGGTAGTAAAGGGTTGAGGAGGTGGCACGAAATTAAAATTATACTTTTTATAGAAGGGTGCTGGGAATTTGAAATCAGATGTGGGAAGGGCTGGAGGAGGTGGAGGTGGCGGAGGCGGCTGATAATGGTATCCAGTGTCTACATTCTGCCGCTGTGACCTACTGGCTCCTCCATGGAACGGCACAGGTTGTAAGTGAGACAACGGTAGCGGCGGCGGCTTTAATAATTCCCCAAATGACGCCGCTCCATTTCCATTGTTGAATTTGTACCCATTTGAGGACTCGCATTTGACGTATGCGAAAGCAACCAGGAGGATGAAGATTATCTGAAAAGAAGAAAAAAACCTTATTAATAGATATTCTCAACAGCAATAGTTTCAATAGCTACAATAGAACAGGCGGTGTGAGTTCGGAAAGTAACCTCTTTATCATCGATTGGAAAGAACAACTTTTAGAAAATACAGTGAAACACCAGGCGTGACATTATCAGAGGCATTGTACAGTCGCGGCTCCCACGAGCTGCCATTCTTTGCACTTTTCTCTTTTCTCATAATATGCCGCCGATGGACGCAATCGGAAGGCGCCGCGTTTTTGAATCCAATTATGAACTAGATTAAAGTGACTACCTATTAACTAATATTTACAGCACTTTCTTCTGTCAAGGTACGAAGATCCATAGAGATGGAAATTAAATCTTACAATTATATCTAACTAGCTTTCGCCCGCAATTTCATTTGTGCCTATTGAATTCGGTCACCTCTTTTGTTTGGGAATGATAAAATTTCTCGTTCCCGGAAAAAATTGTTTTAATATTGGTTTTGCCTTTTTCCTAACGCGTCCTATTTAGTTAGCCATAATAATTTTGCTTCTATTGAATAAATAAGTAAACTGTAACATGATTTGAGTTATGAAAAGTTAACTTACTGCCAAGTTTCTAGCAACACATTTATTTTGTCAATAAATACAAATTGTTTTAGACAAGAATGGCACGGGAAAATGCAGAAGACGGCAGCAACGTCTTGTGCATGTAGTATCAGCGCAACACTGCGATCCGCAAGCCGCCAGCCAAGCGTCGGGATTACGGCAAACCCTCCTCCCCCATAATGTGCTGTGGCGAATAGATAGTGATTCACTGTCCCACTCCCCCCTACAAAGAGCATTGACTCTCTTGAACAATATCCTGGACAGTGACACCAGTCTGGATTTGTTTTTTACTTCCGAGTCGAGATTTCTTGCATCGGCCAACCGGCATTTGGAGTCAACAGTGACACCGACCTCAATATATGCTTAACGTAAATATTTAGTTTATATATTCTATTATGCACTTCTCTTATAATATAATTAGCATGTGTGGCTTGACTGTAAGTGTTAATTATGAGATTAAATAAATAAATTCATTGTGGCGTTCTAGAGGGGAGGCTTTTGTTCACAGTAGGCATTTTCCAGCTGATAATGATGAAGATGATGCATCCGGTGCAGGCATATTCCATTTTGATAATACTTCTGTATGTAAAAGAAGTAACAGTTACTACACGACGACCAAAATGATCGCATAGGGTCTTGAAAACAGCCATTATGCCCAAACACATGATCCATGCCAGGCGCGTCTGCGCCCGTGTTTCGAAACTCGGGTGTCTGGCCACGTACCAACTTACATTTGGGTGAATCATTTAAATAAATACGTGCAGGAAAGTGAAATTGTCTTTTGCGTATGCTTGTTTAACTGGCTAAATGAAGTCGACAAAAATGTCTCTACATGATTGCATAATTTCTTTCTAGTTAGTAGGCAATTTTGTTGTTTTGATGGACTCATCATCTACTTACATACCCGCTAATGCGTAATTGTTGTTTGAATTTTGACAAGAAAACCTGAACTAGTAGATATTATTGGTGAGTAGTTTTATTAAATTTTATTTTAATTTGACCTAGGTAATTAAGTATACATTTTTAACCTACTTGGAAAAAAATTGAAAAAATTACAAAATTACTTAACCTAAAATAAATAAATAATAATAAATAATAAATAAATAAATAATAAATATCACGGGACAATTCACACCAATTGACCTAGTCGCAAAGTAAGCTTAGCAAAGCTTGTGTTATGGGTACTAAGCAACGGATAAATATAATTAAATAGATAGATACATACTTAAATACATATTAAACACCCAAGACCCGAGAACAAACATTCGTATTTTTCATACAAATATCTGCCCCGACACGGGAATCGAACCCGGGACCTCAAGCTTCGTCGTCAGGTTCTCTAACCACTAGGCCATCTGGTCGTCAAAATGAATGCTGATTTTTATGGGTATTAAAAAGCTCAACGATAAACATTACTTAAGTTTAGATACATAGTAGCGTTGCTCGTATGCGTCGAAAAACAAATACATTAAGTTATAATATCAAAAGATTCCGTCCGGTCGTTGCTCGCAAAAGGTCATCCATTCGCACTAAGCATTAGGCTCCCTCAGTTCACACGATCTTAAACTAGAGAACTTTTACTTAATTGCCCGACAAAACGCAATGCTTTCATAACATAAGGTGCCTTTTCTCATGACGAAGACACGAAAGTGAAAACTAGGTTAAACTTGGCATTGATTTGGCAATTTTGGCAGATAAGCATTGATAAGATAGGAATAGTTGCAGAATCCGTAGATACGGTCACCGGCAATGATATTTGATAGGACGAGGTACTTAAAAATATCTAACTTAATTTCATTCGTTTATACGATTGGCTGTAATAGAACCATTTAGAACGTATTATAGATGTTTTTGATTGCTTTGTCCTATATAATACTATTGCAGCTGATTGTACAGATCTGTAGGATATCGAAGATGCTAAGAGAAAAATGATTATTTACTTCCATCATCATTATCATATCAACCTTAGAACGTCCACTCTTGGATTTACTTTGATGATCAAATATAAATCAATCTCGAAGATTCCTTTCGGTGTATTTGTTAGTACCTGATTTTTTAAATAATTAGTAAATTTGGTACGCAAAATACTAGTTAGGTCCTCCACATTATCATGAAAGCTTAAACGTCTAGGCTTCTTTCTTGTTGTAAAAATATTTGCGTACAATATTGTATTGGATTACTTAAAATAATAACTCTTCGAGTCATCGGAAATAATTTACTACTTATTATTGGAGAAGGCTAAACGAAAGTTTTACTTGGACTACAATCCGAAAGAAATTGCCGTCAATTAAATAAAAATCAACTTTCCTTGCTCAAACAACGGCTGAAAACGATGTTCTGTTCTTGTGCTTAACGGTCTTTCTTTGACTATCACTGAATAACAATCAAGTTAAATAGCTCTGTTTTCTTTATAAAGCATTCAGCCAATCGTGACTACAATCTCGACACTGGACAGTCGTCGTGATCGTAACAAACGTATTGACGTTACATGATTGCTTTTGTTTTAACTTCTTTCAAATATGTACTTTAGATGTTTACAGTGCGTTTAGCTATTTCTTTGCTAAACATGCGGCTCTGCTACCACCAGCAATATAGGCGCTTCGTATAACATTCTCGCGTTACTAATATAGGTATGTATAACAACGATCGTACTAATTTTATGAATTAATGAATGAATGAATTAATTATTCGTTTATTCACAGAAACATATGGTTATTTCCCTAAAGCACTAGAGCTAAAGAGAGGCTTAATGGGGAATGTCTGAAAAATTTAGAAACGCTTGAAACTTTTCATATCAATAGGAATAACCTTTCTAATTAACAGAAAAAAATATCTGATTTTTAAGTAGCAGCAATTCATTTTAAAAATGAAAGAGTTTTCTTTACCGCCAAATTACGACAGTCGGGTCGGTTACGGGTTGTTCCATAGTCCAGAATAAAAAACATTAAAAAAATAAGGTATGTGTCTTTGACTGGATCGTTTTGACAGATGACACTCTTAACCGGGCCGAATAATACTGACATAGAAATACCGACCCTGTTTATCATGTACACGCCCATAGAAACTGACATGAGCTTCTGAACATGAACAATGCGCATAATTGCTAATTTCCATCATGATCGCTCATAGATAAATACACCTCGCATGAACCGTAGAAACAATGTTAAACGTTACATAGGTCATTTACGAAGAGAAAGCCTAAGAATTTGATCATTGAATTTGTTTCGCTGACCACTGATTTGTGGAGTGTGCAAATTAACTTTTGACGTAACCGATATTTAAGGAAATGATGCGCCTAATTTAAATGAATGTGAATTTGCAGCATGCATGCATATTCAAAAGCGAAACTAATAAATAATCATTTTATGTCAATACTAAACAAACAACACAGGAATTTTGTCACTAGTAGGGGAAGCTGTTGTACCGTGTACCTCGGATATTGTTCCTTTTTAGTTTTTAGAAAAATAACTAATTATGTAAGAAACGTCAGATATTAACATATCTAAAGATAAATCATTAACATTATGGGATATAAAACTAGGCGATTCGTTTATTGATTTTGATACGGTAGGCTTTAAGTACTTCTTTATACTCCCCGCCGACGGTTAAAATGGCAGGGTCATGATATTAAAATAGTACGGGAATGGACACTGAAATAAGTATACAGAGTGTCCGAGGTAAAACTATGGCCAAGATAAAAGAGTTTCCCATATTGTATAATAAAAGAATAACGCGACCGACTGACTGACCGACAACGCTCAGCCACGAAAAGCACTGGAGCTAGAATTTTGAACTTTGGCAAACTTATGCCCTGAATATCATAAATAAAATAAAATAATAAAAACGTTGACGATTATTCTTGTATAATTATGCGATGGTCAAGTCATTTATATGTATTAAAAAGTGTCATAAACCACATGTTCAAATTTAATGTTATTCATAATATATCTAAGTCCCATTAGGCCCTACAGGTAACTGAAAATTCAGGGTTCTAGCTTTAGCCATAACAAAATTACAGTAGGTTGAAAATAGCCTGAATGGCTTCGAGAAAGTATGGTACGGCCGTGTCTTTGTTTTGTTTTACACTACCGTCCCTCAAAGGCCCAGATGCTTTGAGCATTGCAGTGTCAAAATCCGTAGCAATCAGTCCAAGACTGAGTATCATTAAAAACAGTATGAAATGTGTTTAAGCTAATACCACATGTAGCATTGAAGCAAATTGGCTCTTTGAAAGCGAAAAGTTTGTCGAGCTCTGTGCTAGTCATTTCTATAAAAAAATAATCAAGATACTCGTAGAGGACAACCTTCGTCCTTAAATCTTAAATCCGAGAACGTCATCCGTCAAAAATCAACGTTTGAACTTATGGCTCCGCTGGTCGTAGGTATTAAAGGTCAACGACACCATAAAACGACGGACTGAGAGAAGATAGGATAGTTGCCTAGAAAGGGCAGAGATCAAGACATGAAGCGCATCGCGTCCTATTACCTCCCTACCTTAGAGCTGGAGGAGCTACTTTGAAATTCGAAAATCGAAGTTCGTATCATACCGTCCCTCTCACTCTCGTATTAAATAATACTAGCGTCAGCGAGACGACCACATACGAAGTTCGAATTTTGCACTATAACGTAGTATATGGCCTGAGCTTGAAGTCACACAAGTATACTTGACTTGTCTAAGTACTAAATAACTAAGTACTACTTATACCTGGGTAAATATACAGCGTAAACCTTTGCGGCGTTTTTTTGCGGAATTACCATTTCGGCAAATATTTTTAAAAGAGATGCTCAGGGTTAATTTTTTATGAAAACTAAAGACAAAACGAATACCTACTAAATCTAACATGATTTAAATTCTTGCGACTCGTCTTTCCGTTGTAGTAATAAGCGCGGGATGGTATTGAAATAACGTTTTATTGTCCGGTGAAAACGCTCGAATATTTATTTATTTTATGTTGGGAGGGAGGCAAACGAGCAAGCGGCTCATCTGATGGAAAATGATCACCGCTGCCCACGAATACCAAAATACCTACCAATAGATTTAAAGTTCACTAATTCAGCATGTGTTTTGAATCTGGTGCTTCATACTTATTTTAACACGAAAATATTTTATTGATATTAAAATTAATAGAAGCTGTCAATTGGGTGCATTATGGATATATTGATAGTAATTACCATTTTTTTTTTCAATTATAACATTGGCTGTTGCCCGTGACTTTGTCTGCGAAGAATTCGTTTATCGCGCGCTCGCGGGAACTATACAATATTCGGAGATAACAACTATCCTTCACAGGGTCTCAAACTATCTCCACGCCAAATTTCATCATGATCGGATAAGTAATTTAGGCGTGAAAGAATAACGAACAAAGAAACATACTCACATTCGCATCACGATTTGCTGGCAAAAAAAAAATAAGATTCAAATTGTGATTTCTACTTAAATAGAATTTAATATTCTTAAGAAAATAAATATAATTTGCAACAAATCCTGATGCTTTAATAATTATTTAATTTAGGTACCTATTACGTAACATTTCCCTTTCGGACTCTTACATCTTACGCCAAAAAAATATCCCATCACGACACTGAAACCAACAAAGGATGACAAAGAAAGCGATTGAGCTCATGACAAGATTATTACGTCCTTTAGTGGGCGATATTGAAGCGTTAGTAAACAATAGAAGCTCATCTCTTCGGCTGACGACAAATGGGGTGAGAACCATTGGAGAAAGCATCATCGTGACTAAAACAGCTAGCACCGTGCACCGACTAAAATGTCGCCTATTAATCTTTGCATACGTTGCTTGCTCATTATCAGGAATTAGCATTAGAGAGATTATTTACACATACGATACACATAGATGGAGAGAACTAGAACCCAGTCATGGCTTGTGTTACCTAGTGCTAACTTGGTTGTTACCCTACTAATAATTTTTCACTTGTCATGCTCGTAAAGTTCGTGTTTATGCTGGATCTAGGCGATATCAAATTAATTTATATGCGCTAGTGCGTAAAGTAAAATCGTTGTTTAAGACCAAGTTAATTAGGTGTCAACAGACACAAACAAAAAAACTTTCAATATTTTTTTTAATATTTTTTATTTTACGTAAAACTAAAAATCAATAAAGTCAATCAAAATAACTCAATAAAACTAAAAAAATCTAAAAAGCAATGCATGAAAAATAAAAGGTACCTAGTAAGTGAACCTCTCCAAAAAACTTTACTTAGCCAATTTGGCTAAGTAAAGTTTTTTGGAGAGGCGCTAATTATATTTTTCTTCGATAGTCGACGTCTTAATAATCGAGGAACTGCAGCTCTTTTATTTTTATTTCCTCTTATTAATTAGAAAAAAAATTTTATGTGGTCGATATGACGTTTGTGAGATTGAAATGGCAGAACCGTTGAGGGCTCAGTACTTAGTAGAAACAGTAAAAAAAAAACGAAGTCAACTGTCACTGCTGTCACTGTCAAGTAGAATCTAACCTAAAACCATTTTATTTGCTTTGCGATTTGGTGCGATCAGTGTTTTTTTTGGTTGGATAATTTTTTACGACCTCAGCCCAAACTCTGGACTTTTGAATTTGCCACATCTCTCCACGACCTTTGCACGATAATTTGACCATGATTGGATATTTTCGACGACTATTTTGGCTCTGTTTCTTAGACAACGTTATTTCATTTCCTCTCAATCGAAGTGAAAAGCAGTGTAAAACTTGGCGCAGGTTGCCATATGAACGTCTCGGGTAAAATGGCTCGTTTTATGCACTTGTTGTACACTCTACTATTATATAGAAGGACTTGTTTTACTTATATTTTTTAGTGCCGTTTGAGACAAGCAAGATCTATCAATACGATTGAAAACCATTACTTATTCACTAGATCTGTAGACGATTTTAGCGAAGAAACAAAGTAAGTTCATGTAGTTTATTGACACAAACCTCTGCAAAAAGACGCCCGACTTAATCAACTATAATAATATGTCATAAACTTTTAATGCGTGTAGAGAAGTTTGCAAATAATAATTTATTTATTGAGGCACAAGATACTAGAGAATAAGGTACCAATTACTTATCGAGTGTGAGTTTAATAATCACACATAAGTACATAAGTTTTTTCTATTGTTTTCGCGGTAAATTCTATTCGAGAAAGTCAATACACCCCGATTCACTGGTTTCAATTTACGCGCGTGTCAAAGCAGGAAAGTGGCGTGGCATTTGAATTGAAATTCTAAGATTTTACAAAAATTCCCCGTGGGAATTCTCAAAAAAGCCATTACTCAATCGCAAATGCCAGCAGGGCAGTAATGAAATTCCATATAATATTACTACCGATTTTCGAGAAGGTTTAAATGAATGATTTTTCAAGCCTTTTATTAGAGTAGTAATTGATTCACGTCTTACCTACTGTGCAAGATTGCATTTTTTTAGTCTTTTAGTTTTAATATTTTTTTACTCGTTAGTTTTTTTGATATTTGACTTTTTGTTATACTTTTGTTTTTACCACGAAACCAGTGCCTTCTTATTTAATCCAAAATACTTACTAAGTAAGCGCATTTAAATAAAAAATATACAATATCAGTGACTTCTTCGTCTCTCATCTTCTCCCGTCGTAAGTCTTTGGTTTTCACTAAGCCAATAATTTATTTTCATATTTCAGATCCATTTGTCGTTTGAAAGCTAAGACGTGCTTTTAAACTCAATGCAGACAGCAAAAATATATTATTATCTAAGAGCATTAAATTCAAGAATCGCATCATTGCTACCGTATAGCAAGAATCCTAAACGTCTTAAGCAATATACGTTCGGTAGTAAAATAAGTTTTACTCTAAGTATTTCATTTGCCCAAGTACCTAAGTATAGTTTTAATAACGTCTACGCTTGATAAAAAAACACTTATGATATAATAAATTATAAATAGTTAGTTTCCAGATAGAGTCATATTTGAATTAATGGAGGTTAGGGCCTTTAATTCAAAATTATTGATTACATTAAAATCAAAACGTTTATTCTATAAGTAGGCCGCTGTCTTTTACTGTGTTAGTCACTTTTAGGATTCCGTACCTCAGTTGGCAAAAAGAAGTGTATCTCCATCTAAAATTACCCCACACAGCGTAAACTTTGGTTAGGAGAGGGGCTCTACTGACACTGATTACCTATAAACTTGTACGGAGCCCTCGAAGCACGAGTCTGACACGCACTTGACCGGTATATTTATTCTATCAGCACTTTCGGCACGACTATCGTTGTCAAAAATAATGCGTCTCAAGAAACAAGATATACCTTTCAGAAAAACATTGTTCGAAACAAAAATAATAAGAAGTCATTTATGTACCTAATGATAATAGCAAATCAAAGTAAATTAAACATATAAAAAATTTAAAATTGATATGTATAAGAAACATATTCCGTTATCATACCTAATAAATATTTAGCTTTTTACAGAGATATTAAGAGTCCCTTAGTTAATTGCCAATCTTACGACAACACTAATCGATAATTTGAAGTTCACTGCTCAATATTCCGTTTCTGAACATCAAAAGCAAATACAAATCATGTGCCCGGAATTTTAGTCCGAATGAACACGTTTTATAAATAAGTTCAGACTTATAAGCCCACACATAATACCTATCCTCCCTAAATGCCGCCAAACATTGTCTTTGAAGTAGGTTCCCAGCTAACTCCTAACTGCCGTTTTGGCAATCTGCATTTATGTATTACCTATTACAATTACAATCATCTTTTTTAACAAAAGACGAGCTATGTGGAATTCACATGTTGAAATATATTCGAAACATCTGGTTTGACCAAGTGGCCTAACGAATAATTTGTTTTCTATTTGCTCAGCAATAACTGAATGCATTGTTGAGTAAAATTTGCATTTACTTTTGGGCTGAACTAGAATTACTTATTTTGAATTACGTAAAACTAAAAAGCAGTTTATGTTTTCACTAAAGTCACCTAAATTTTACTACGCTTACCGAGAAGAAGATTAATCCAATAGATACAAACTAAAATTTTCTTAACACACATGTGTGATAATGATAAAAAATTATAAGAAAAATAGACACAATTTAAGCAATTATTATAAAATTAACAGTTCCATCTTCCTTAATATCGTGGAGTTCATTTAGAAAACATAACTTATTCATAACTTCAACGAGGTTCCAACCAATCGTGACGTTTATTATTTTGAGGCACGTTTCATAAAGAAACATTGCTATTTAAGGTTCCGTAGCACCCGATCTTATGGATAACCTTTTAGGGAACTAACTTGAGCCCTTTATAGACCATCTCTCATCACACCTATGTGGTCTCCTATAACAGTACCTAATATTTTAAGGTGCCTCCTATATTTGGTCGCAAAAAATACCAGGCCGGTATAAATATTATAATATCGTATACTCGTATTATGCGTCGAAAGCATTGGGTAACAGTCATAATCTAACCTCGAAAATTTCACACTTGACCAATATCCATCCATAGATGAGATAATAGCGATATAATATATCCAAAGTTGATTGCAGTGTTGTAAGCAACGCCGAAGGAGATTGAAAGTGAATTCCACACTTGTTCCTCGCTGTGGGCGTCTTTTGTGAGAAGGTTTTTATACGTGTAAACCAGTTGTTTCTAATCAATGCATCGGATTTGTTTACCGTCTGACATTTGGCTTGTTGATATCAAGTGAATGAATGCTAACAGACTTAAACACTGTGATTCAATACCGTGAAAGTTTATGCGGATTAAATTTTACATTCCAAATTGAGAGTTTTTACGTATGCACATAAAGTTCTCGTGAACTTTTGAAGCATCATTAAATTAGTCGATTTCCTTAATGACTCGTAGTTGATGAGTGAGGAAACTTATGTGTTCATGGCTTCGAAAGTAAATGGGAAGGCATTAGAACCGTGCATGGGAGATTTTCTAATTATATCAAACGATCAGGGTGAAAGGTCCACGACAGCGACAAATATTACGGGCGCCTAACATCATGCCGTGTTACGAGAATCGCGGTAATTCATTCACAGCGTAAAACTGAAACTAAAAGTTGTAACTAAATATCCGAATGTTATGCAATCGTGACCATAAAAAAAACACGTAGCCGACAAATTGGTTTTGTTTTTAAATGTTGCTTTCAATCCAATTAGCGAATCAATTTGAGGATATATTCATGTGGAAGTGGAAGCACCGTTTAACGATTCAAATTATTTTTATAAAAAATTGCTTGTAGTCAAAATACCATCACTTCATTAGAAGCCATATTTTTTCATCACTTCATTAAAATTAAGAGGAGATCGTGAGAAAGGTTGCAAAAATCCGAAAACTTCCTTCAGGGAATATTTACATCAGTTTTAGGGATTCGGTAGTCCTACAAAGAGCCTTTATTGTTTCACTATGTCCTATAGTTTAGGGACTGTTAGTGCTAGAAAACTGTAATTTTGCGTAAGGTTTATTATTAACCACGGGGATATATTTTTATACTGCGGGATATTGCTGGATAGTTTAGTTAGGTTTGCTAAGACTATTTTCAGTTAATGGATCCGTTAGCATAACTTAAGATTTTAAACTGATAATTTTGTCTTGTATATTTTTTTCATTCATTCATTTAATAGATCAAACAGTTTATTTGTCGCATATTAGTAAGGAAACCTATTTATATTGAGGGCCCGATATATATAAATAAAGTGTTAACCTATGCGCCATGAATAACTGAGGAGTCATTATTTTCCATTTGTTACTTTTACCAGCAGGTTGGTGGATGTTGGCAATCTAATTAAAACGATTACCGAACTTTGTCGGTTATTTTAGCAAGTAAGTATTTAATACAATATATACTTGCCAAATGACCTCAAAACTTTGAGCATGCCAGAATTTAAGAATAAATTGTTTAAATGGTGCTTAGATAAAATGCATTATACTGTCAATGAACATTTTGAACCTACTACTAATACATCAGGAATTGTTTACTGGTAATTTTGTACTTTCTTAAGCCTATATATTCATTCATTCATTTCATACTTTTCATATTTTTATACTTTTGCGTTCTCTATGGCGTATTATTTTGAATTGGACAAGTGATATTGCATCTACACATTCATAGAATAACCTTATATCTCTGTATTTTCTGATATGATTATTGTTGTGTTGTAATTGTGGTATTATCTGCTACTTGTTTGTTTAGTATAGTACTATTAACATTGCATCCGCACGTTCAGTAAGTACATGACATTGACATTTTGTATTAGTATTGTTAGTTTTATTATTATTCTAAATCTTGATTATTATTTATTATTTTTCTTTTCTTTTAATGATTCAATTACATATAATGAGCGTATTAGCGTATCTGCCGAATATTGTGCGCCATACACTGGCTGATTGTGACGAACTCCAATGTAATTGTTACCATTTATGTAATCACTCAATTTCTGACAATAAATAATTGATTGATTGATTGGTTATAGCTGTATAATAATACTATACAGCTAACAAATTTTCTATAAAAATATTTATGTAAAGACAGATAATTTCAACGTACAATTATTTTAAGGAAGACTGAATAAATATATCCTCCTATCGCTCAGAGTCCTTTATAAAGGACTAATTGTAATTTTTAATTAAACTCTATCGTAAATGATATAAAATTTGATGTTCATAAATCATCAATTTGACTTGGGCGTTAGGAGGATATTTTTTAAATAATTAATGACATCGTTCAACTTTAACAATACGATAACATAAAGTGATAAGACGTGTAATTTGTTATTTCCGTATCCAATATGCAATAAAAACATAATTAAAATAAATATATTTTCTTTTGTCAAGCTGAAATTATTTGCTAAGCCTAGCATGTACATATATGTCACGGCAGTCGGTCGCGGCTCGGTAATTGTATAACGTACATTACAGCCATTAGTCGGTTGTTGGCCGCGTGCATGCTAGATCAAGATGCAGTTCCGGACTTTGTTTATGTTTTCATATTACACCGCGTTATGTAAAGGTATCTTTGTAATCAGGGAAGCTAAGTGATTTATAAAACTTGTGACGCACCAATACGTGCAGTATGAAAAAGCACGAAAGTAAAGTGAACAAGGAGGCCATAAATACGTCTACGTGGTTCAGCAGACCGTATAACATTAGGTACGGGGTGTGAAATTACAGGTGAAGCTTATGTTATGTATAATGGACTGAGTGACCCGGAAATACTCGTATGTAGAGCGTAAGGATAACATTTCTCACTGAATTCATAATTAATTAAAATTATTCACGTAATAGCCAAAATTTCCGACACTTAAGAATTAAAACTACTCATCTTAACCATGCGCATAAAGATGTAGTAATAATTACTTTAATTATCAGTTGCGCTATGACCTAACGTTTTTACAACAATCGAGAGACGCATGTTGTTCGTGGGAAAACAGTATTTTTTAAATAGTTTACCATTAAGTAGTTCTCTACTACGTTACAAGTTGTTGAGAAAACGCGCTTTCACGAGGCTGCTGAGGTTCCCAGCCAACAATGGGGAACAATGATCCGAGCGAGCACTAACTGACCTCAGCGGAATGTGACGCGCGATATGGATAATTTGCCCATCGCATTATTGAGCATGGAGATTCTATCTGAGACATGATACGGGAATTGTCACTGACAACGCAATTTGCTTTTAAAAATTAATGTGTTCTTCGCGTTCATTGAAGAGGAAGATGTAGACGTGTGTGTTGATAGAATTTGGAACGGAGAGAGGCACAGGCGTGTAAATAAAGCACTATGATTCTTGCATCACATGATATTGTATTTCGAACAGTTCTAAAGAGACTATTAAAACACCCGGACCCGACCCGGCCATGGACGGACGATAGTTTATACTTTATCAAGTTACTATATGGCCGGGTCGTTTCGTAGAAGAAGGAGTGACAAGCGAAGAGTAGCCACACGTCAAAAACTAGTGTTGCTATCAAACAAATATGTCACATTACTTAAGGCAGACCTTCACTGTTCAACATGTGTCAAGTTTATGGCAACATAATATGTATTATATTATTTGTAATACTCTCGTGAGGAAGATTCTCCAAGACAGTTTTTTTTAAAGAAAATATAACTTTTTTCAGATAACTACGATCCATAATTTGTGTGCTAAATCTTCATCAACAATAACATAAAATAACGACGTAATCATTAAAAATAAACTCAATTAAAATTAAGACCAAAATTTAAAAGTTAAATCAAAGTTAGATATAAAGGTAATTAAAATTTATAGTAATTTATAATTTTTGCAGCTGTAATGTATAGTCATAAGAACTGATTCGTGTACCAGGGTGAAAGAGTTACGTACGCTGCAAATGTCATATGAACATGATTCCAGATATCTTCCAAAAAAATCAGCTCAAAATTTATTGATGAAAGTGTCTGATAATACGCAATTCAGTTTCAGATCAAACGCACATTGGTATTATCATGTATTATGTTATATTATTATGTTCTTTCAGATGCAACAAGTTTTTACCATAAATGTGTAGCGTAGGTAGCGGTAAACGTTATTTTTCAACACACGTTGTTATTGTTTCCGTCCATTGTGTCCAACTTTTCGGCACCTTCGTGTGGTGCAAATTGCAACCATGTAATTTTGTTAGGGTTCTGGTGTGAAAACGCCGGAACCGAGAATGTATTGGCACAGAATAAGTAATTGTACAAGTACAGAAGGTTCTCTCTTTTGATGTTGACGAAAATGTATTAGTAAGGAATTTATTGAACCATGTCTAGTTTAAACTACTGATAATCGATTTTAATTGCGTACCTACTAAAATTGTATAACACAGTTAATTGTTTACTTTCATATACTTAAATCGATCGATTCACTTATTTATTACGTGATATTTTCTTCATTTCCGTAAAATATTTTTTTTGTACTGTGCAATGTTTATTTTACAAAATTTTATAGAATTTGCAATATTCGTATTTATAACGCAAGCCAAACCTTGTGTCCGCTTTTTCATCATACTAACACGTGTTAAAGTGAGACTACTCGAGGGTCCTCAAAGTACTCCTTATAAATAGGTAGTAGGTAGTAACTAATAAGTTACGTAGGTAGGTCCGTATGGTATGTCCCATGCGGATATCGTAGACAAACACTTTTCAATTTCACTAATCCTACTAATATTATAAATGTGAAAGTTTGTGAGTAGTGAGTGAGTTTGTGAGTGAGTGAGTATGTTTGTTACTTCTTCACGCTGAAACGGCTCGACGTATTTGGATGAAATTTGATAGGATACTTTTTATTATATATATTCGATATTCCCACGGGATAGGGATAAAATCTCTAAATAACAGCCGCTGGGTTTAGAGTCATGAAATTTGGTATGCAGGCAGTTGGGAATCTGGAATAACACATAGGCTACTTTTTATCCCGATATTCCCACGGGATAGGTATAAAATCTCGAAATAACAACCGCTGGATTTAGTCATGAAATTTGGCATGGTTGTTTTAATTTAACGTCAATGAAAACCACGATGTAATTTTAGAGAATTACTACGAGAATTTAATAAAATCCCGGAATTTCAATTCAACTGCTATTAAGTATATCTAATGATTTACGCGTGCGAAGCCGCGTGTGAACGCTAGTATTATAAAATCAATACGAAAGTTTGTAAGTCTATTTGTTTGCTTGTTGGGATTTTTGTATGTTTGTTACCGCTTCACGTCTAAACGGCTGAACCGATTTAGATTAAATTCGTTATACAGTTAGTTTGAGTCCCGGAAATCACTTAGGATAGTTTTACAGTTTTATCACTGAAAATTGTATAGTTCCCGCGGGATAGCGATAAACGAATTCTACGCAAATGGAGTAGCGGGCAATAGGCTACTAATCATATCATATAAAGCCCGGAACCCTTCATTAATAACAGCGCTATGATAACCGAGCAAACGCGAAACGTATCGAAATGGAAAGTGTGTACGCGCATGCGTGCTGTGTCCGACTGCGAGTGTAATGTCGTGTTACACTTCAATTACACCACATGTAAAAAAAACAACTTGTCTTTTTCAGAGGAATGCTAGTTCGCTGAAGGAAATAGTATGTCAAAAAGCAATATGAATGAATTTTAATTGATTAGCTGGCCTAGTTATTCTCTTGTTCAGCCCATAGCCACCCAATGCTAAGTGTAGGCATCCTGCATTGCTCGCCACTCATCTCGGTCCAGTGCTCTCCTCATCCAGCACCTTCCCGCCACTTTGACCAGGTCGTCGGTCCACCTCATCTCTTGTCTACCAACGTTAAGCCTAATTCACCTGTCTGTTATTTTTCGGTGGGTATTTTTTATGTACCTATATATTGTTATTGTTACTGTCTTTTTGAATAATTATAAACTATAAAATGTTTTTTTTTTGCTAAAACCACCAAAGCGTCCACAAGTCAACTAAGCACGGACCGGAACATAACGTACAGATCCGATCAATCATGTGTTTTTTTTTCCATGTGAACATTTTTACAAGAAGAGTGAGGCGAAACGTGAATTTTAACGTTTCACTTCACTCTTCTTGTAAAAATGTTCCAATGTAACCAGGATTTCAACTAATGTGATAACATAATAAGGGTTTTCTAACAAATAAAATATCGCTAGATCCTCCTCTTCCAGATAAAATAATAACAACCGATGTCCAATACCAAAAATAGCAACACAGTAATTGTATTTAAGTGTTTGCGTGAATACACTGAGTATGCACCGCTTCTATGGAAAGGCACCTTAAATCCGACTTTTTTTTTAAATTATCATCTAAAAACAAATCTCGACTATGAAAATATTTTGAGCACAAAAAAGCCGAGTCTCAAGCACGCTTGCCCCATCCGATGTTTGCTCGGGAGCGGACAGTCGCGCCGGAAAGCAGATAGGAATGTTTACTCTCACTTTCCTTGCCTGTCCTGTTTTTTGAGGGTCTAAGAATTTCGGCTGTCAAGAGTATTATGCATGGAAACATAATGGTGTATCTTTTACTTCGCTATTAGAAATAATACTAAAAAGTAAATGTGATAAGTGATGGATGTGGTGTAAAGTTTTAGTATTTTAACTTAACACACACCTACATTTGTTCATTAATGGTTTTATATTTTTATGGACAATAGGAGGTAAGTTACTTAGTAAATTCTGTATAAATAATTACATTAAATACCGATCATCAAAGTGATATTTTTTGTTGCACAATGTTTATCAATGAAACAGCATTTTGTGAAGACGCTGTTAGCACTTTCTTACACCATGGCACTTGAACTGTCGTGATCTTAACTTGTCTAAAACCAACGTTTTCTTAAATTTCACTTGATGTCAAAATGCGAGCAGTTATAAAACTTGAATCACATTAAATCTCCACAACTAAAGTCTAGACTAAATATTATAGTGATAGAACAAAGAGGTGAGCTTTGTTTGTTTATTTGTGTGTATTAAAATAGAACTGATTCTAATATAAGTTTTTAAAAAAACATTTATAATACAAACTTTTTTGTTTATTTTACATGCATGTTACGTTATTTACTTACGAGTAGAAGTAGGTGCAATTCGACTTAGAAGATTTGACCAGCACAAATAATATGCAAATTAAATAAAATTGACATTAAAATAAAAGCTTGTAAACAATCGCCAATTGACTTTATTATATTCTTGAGTAGCATAGCCTAATTTTCATTCTGAAGCAGATTAAATTTTCTGTGGAACTCAGACGAATTTGCAGGCAAAAGATGGAGTTTTTTAATTGAATTGTTCCCAAAACTACTATTACATCATTAATTTCATTATTACCGAACAACATTTGAACGCATTTTTAAAGAGTGGCAGCACAGTTATCAAGCTTTTATTGCCTAGGCGATTCACATTAACATTCTAAACCATTAAGTTTTAGTACAACATTAACTTTATCAGGCTTTTAAAAACTCCTGACGCCTCAAAGTGACAAAAAAGGGTAGAAAATGTGTACATTAGGATGTGACTCGTTAGATCGTCGTGAGCCTTTCTAAGTAAATAAGTACAGTTGGATACAAAAACATTACCATAGTAAACTTTTAAGTAAATATTTTGTACTCCTTAAAAATATTTTTTGAGGCACCTATTTTCTTTTGTCAAAGAAGAATGGGAAGATAAACATCAACTTAATCAGGAACATTATTTAACTACCTAGTATGTATGTAGTTAGTTTTTTTTTCATTTATTTATGCTATGTTTTGGACATTAAACATACCACTATAATATGTTATAAAACTCCGTTAGAAGATGCTCAACACAACAAGAAGAATAAAATTTACTTATATCATTTAAACACAAAAAAATAATACCAACTACATTATATCTTATAATGTTGCTTTCACAAACTTTTTTTTTTAGGAACAACCGATGGATGATTTTAATTTTTACCTAACATCAAATAATTAACCTTCTGCGGACTAGAAAGGTTCCAGAAAAATCAGGAAAGCGCTTCTTTTGACTGAATTTCTCTTTCCACTTGTTGGAAGTATTACAGATTCATTCCAATTATAAGTAGTATTCAAAAGTTTATTAGGGCCTAAAATCATTGTATTTTAATCTCCGACTAACAATTTTTTCCGAGTTTTTTCTATGTAGTACCCATTTTGGGTTTGTTTTTACCCGACTGACCGAAGGAGGGTTATGTTTTTCGAGCGTATGTATGTAGGTATGTATGTCCATTTCTTTGGTCTTCGCTGCAGCCTAATCAGCTGGACGGCTTTTGACATATAAGGTATCATTGGATTCGTCATAACTATCGGAGTGATTTAAGCTATATAATATTTCAATATGGCGCCTGCGAAAAAAAATATGGCGGAGGAATGAAAAAAAAAAATAACAATATCGGTATCAAATGAAAGCTAATAATTAGCCCATTCTAAATATATAACAATATACTTTTAATCTAGCATTTTTACAGAAATATCAAAAAAGTATAAAATAAAATATTAAATTTAAAAAATCAAATACTCATCTGCCTTAAAAACTAAAAGAAAGAAAATAAGTCTATTGGTCTAGAAGTAGGTTTAATGTTCAACAGTCAGGACCCATTACTAAGAACTTCTATACCACTAGACTTATTTTCTTCCTTTTAGTTTTTAAGGCAGTCGGGTTTTTGGTTTTTGTATATAAAGGCAAATATTTTTTTTACTAACAAACTACGTAACCATATACAATGTGATAGCCAGGATTAAATGGCCCTAAAATACGTAAAACAAAAAGCTACCGGAGGAGATTACGAGTAGATAATCCTCGAGCTTCTTCGTCATTCGTCAGCTTGACGAAATAAAGAAGTTGACGATGTAAAGAAGCTTTAAATTATATTCATGAGACGTAAGTTGCCAGATCCATATGAGTAACGTACAGGAACATTCTCATTAACCTAAATACTTCATATTGACAAGACTACTTTATGAAATCAATTTATACTGTATTTTATCTTCAAAGTCCCTCAATTTTAATCTAGTAAAATGCTTAACATAGTTTTTGAATTAAGTCTGCTACGAAGTTCAATACAAGGTGGGCCCTTAACATACATACATACATAACATCACGCCTCTTTCCCAACGGGGTAGGCAGAGACTACATCCTTCCACTTGCTACGATTCTGGCATACAACTCTCGCTTCCTCTACATTCATCAATCTTTTCATCTTTTCGCTGTGGTGTAAATGAAAATATAGTCACACGGATTGAGAAAGGGATGCTAGGAAGGTTTGGGCATGTTGAGAGAATGAATGAAAACAGATTGACTAAGCAGATCTATAAGACGAGCGTCAAATCGGGGAGACGTTCTGAAGAAAGGTCGGGTCAGGAGTACTCTAAACCGACGTGCATGCCCTGTAACAGAGCAAAAAATTAAACTACAGCTTCCACTCTTCATCTTGAGCTAATTTAGTTCTATATACAACTTTTGAAAATAACTTGTATTATGATTTTTATTTTAGTTTAAAGTTTAATTGAACAAGCAATGTATTGCGAAATCCGTCATTTTATGTGTCATTGTCATTTAGGCCGTACATACATTTAGGCTATGGGATGCCGTACATTGAAAATTTGTTTGGAATAAACATAATGATAAAATTATTTAATTTCTGAAAGTTGCAGAACTAAAGTATTGAGTAGCAGAACCTAGGCTGGGTTTTAATTTTTTGCTCCTGTTACAGGGCCCACCCGGTATATTAATGTAGGTATCGAGTTTAAAAATCTTGATTCCTTTTTATTTCGATTAAAGATTGTCGGCGGTAATTACATTATTTATACTCCCTTAATTAAAAATCTACCCTCATAAATATCTCAACTTCCATAGAAATATATCCAATTGTCTTGATACGGAATGCTGTAGCTGGGAAAACTTATTATTCTAGTTTGCTTTCATTAGTACCTAAACATATTAATTAAACTTTTTATGTCTCTATAAAATACAATTCAGTCTCATAATCTTTCTTTTATATGAAGCGCTCGATCTGCTGTAATAAAATATGTAATTAAAAGGGTAATTTATCTCAAATTTTAATCAGACTTTATTATAATATTTAGATCTAGTATATTATCATTTATTTTATTTTATTATTGAGTTATAACACATAAACAAAATTAAAAAAAAATACAACTACTTTCTAATCTACTTACTTAAGGGTAATTTAAATATGGATCAATATCCACATTACAAACAATTTAAACCGAAATTACTCCATATCAATTTACGTTGACACTAACTTTAGTGATACAATTACTCACATCATTAAAAGCTTATAAACAGCTATTAAGTTGAAAGAGAATCATAACTCACCGCCGGCGCGATGGCCATGGTATCCGCTTATCGGATAGCTAGGATCCCGATCACTTTATCTATTTTATTATCAGTCATCACTCAACTTTCACTAGGAAACCGAAGTCATCACTTCAATTTAGTCATTTTTAATTTTCATCACCATTCCTATCACAAGTGCACTCGTAAAGTCATTACGTGTTGTCGATCGTACGGCGGCTGGGGTATAGCGGGTAAAGCACAAAAGAGTAAATGGTTCCCACGTGAGAGAAATGCTCGTTCACTGACAATGATGGAGGCTGCGGCCTGCGCGTGAGTCGAAAGGTGGGCAAAAAGCGAATGAGTGTGGCACGAAGCGCGCGCGCGCCGCTGGGGCGGGGGCGGCCGGCGTACCTGCTGACCCATTTTAACCACATCATAATTGGAATTCTACCCATCGATCGCCGTCTCCATCCCCTATCGGTAATAGCATTAACTATTTTACATTGACCGTGACAGTTTTTTTTATGAATTTATAACTGAGTAGCGATAACTCTTTCCCACCTGATGGTAAGTGCCACTGGTTCAGTAATCTAACTTTGAATCTAATTGTATTCACATATGTGTACCTATATTTTTTATACGTGATTGTATAAGCGAAAGAAATAATCGTCCTGAATAAACTTTGTATTCGGCAATCTGTCATTGACCGTTAATGAACGGTTATTTAATCAGTAGGTATACCTATAATGGGAAGCAATTATTTGAACCTCGGAGATGTTCTGTGCCTTTAGGTTTAGTAAGAAAACTTACGCAAGACTTACGTTAAGATTTTACCGATGGTATGCTAATAAGTCCTCGTGTAAGCAAGCGAACAATCAAAATAATTAGTTATCATAAATTAAGTGTACTCGTTGAAAAATTAACAATTTGAATTTCAATTCTAACTTGATATTTAAGCCTCACTGATGTCTAATACCTACATACCTACACTCCAATTTATTCTGCTTATAAAAAAAGAATAGTATTAATATGTACAACAGAACATAGCCTATGTATTAGGGTAAAGCAACCCCGTGGTAATGATAATCTTATTATGGCCTTACTTTTACAATAGCTTAATGGAATACAAGAATGTACGATTTACTCCTTTCCACGAAATGACCATTAAAGTTTTACTTTTATTTCCATATCGGCGTGGTCCTTAGATGACGTTTTTATTCGGTAACGGGCTCGAAGAATGCATCTATTTATGACGCAAGCTCGAAAGTGGTTTTGACGTCAAGGACCCAATCGATTATTATATCATAGAGTCCGGCTGTATATTGTATTTATACAGGCAATCCTTACCTATCCACTTTTAAGGAGTGTTTTATATCGAATTGATTTAAAAGTTAAGTTTATTGAAGGGGAATTAAATATTTTTGTAAATATATTTTAGACTTCCTGTCAGGAAATATCTAGAAATAAATATTTATCTCATCACATTACTATTAATTTGGTTACAGATAATATTTTATTATAAAAAAAGTCATAAAATGTGATAAATTATAAAATTGTTTGCCAAAAATTCGTACAATACCTTTGCGTTTTTACGTTTCAATTACTTAGGTAATTTACGAAAAAATTAGATGCCTATTGTTTTACGATAAGAATATTTTATGCTGACAACAACGGGTGTGCTACATTATTATCCTATCTAAATAAAAGAGTCACATTTCAAGTGAAATCGACAACAAAATGTTTTTGAAAATCTATTTACGATTTGACCACAACCAACTACAAGTCTACTAGGTACACAAATAGCTTGTTAAAAGAAACTAACGCATTATTTGTTTTTATCAACAGTACTTAAGTGTTGTTCAAAAAATCTAAGATGAATTAAATGAGAAAAATAATTTTCGTGTGCACCGGATGAGATAAATGAAAAAGTTCTAACAAAAGCTAGCAAGAATATTATATCGTACAGATGTACCTAAGGTGTACCTAGCCATTCCATCACAATCGCGCTCAGTACCTAGGTACTTCACCCATGCACAAGTAAGCCATAAAATACTAATTTTGCAAATAAAAAAGGTTTTTTTTACGTATGCATGACATATATTCATTAAATTACATTTCCAGAAATATTCCAATGTGCATTTATCGTAAATCGGTACTGTCATTCATTTCAGTAATTTATGTAAGTACTGCGCCGGGGCTTCCTCAATTCGCGGAAGCCGGCGCATGCGGCGTTCGAGTCGAAACGACCGCATGCGATGTTCGTAAAGTTAATCTGTGGATTTGCGCATGCTCGTACTTTTAGATCCTTAAAGAAATAGTAAATTGAACAACGCGGTGAACAAACGCGTTAAATACGGTATTTGAAAACTCCTGATTTTGCCATATTTTAATACTATAAAAATATAGATATACACAGATAGTGTTTAGCGAAGAGAAAATTTAAATCGGTTGAAAATTGGACTTATAGTGATTTTTTGAAAAATCTTTATACCTTTCTCTTTCTCAAACGCTTTTCTCTATGCAGCAAGTATGGCGGTACTGGCGTGTGACGTCACATGCCAGTATGTCTTTCTCTGTCTAATCTTGAATTTCAAACCTTTATAACTTTGTTATTTGTAAAGGTAGCTTAATTTTTTTTTCTATTCGATAACAGGCATTGTGTAGTTTTAATTTATAAAACGTATACAAAATAGTCAAATACCGTATTACCCGCCATTTTATTAACTCTTGCTACAGGCGAGGGTGGATAGTTAAACCGAGAGCAAAATTGAATTAATGAACGAGTTTACTCTGATTTACACTTCGATTACGAGGAAATTAAACAGCAACATTGCAAACACTTTGATCTAAAAGCAATGATAATGAGTAAGTATAAAAATAATTGTAAATGTTCAAAAAGTTTACGTACGTCGTTAATAATCGACGACACTAATTTCTCAACGTAGTCTCGTAATAAGCCTGCACATTAGTCCATCTTTTTTTTTCTATATTATAGCATGGGACGTATATAGGCTGGGATGATGATAATGATGCATTACTGAATTCCTTATTTTTTTTTGTTTTCTTGACTCGTCAAAAATCTATAGATCTACAGCGGCCCTTACCTCGTTAACATTCGAAAGTTTCTTGCATCTAAGATCATCCTTCAGTCGTGGAAAGTTGCTGAGGGCTAGGCCTGGCGGGCGAATACGGGTGGGTGTTCCTGTATTTCGAAAGTTACATCGTGAATAATCCTTTACTGACCTTGTTGTATGAACGGGTGCGTTTTCATGATGAAACAGGACACTTGACATTAGTAATAGTAATAAGTAACTCCTTTCTTCAGATATTCAATTAATATGACTCCCTCGGTGCCAGCCTAGTGCACACGAATGACATAACTTTTCCCGCCGAGCTTACGACGACTTTGAATTTCTTCGGCGTCGAGGAGGATCACTTCCGAGTCATGGACTGCCGTTTGTTCTCAAGATTCAAAATGATGAAATAGGAATTAGAAACGTTTATTGATTAAAACCGTGTACAAATTATGTTAATATTAATTTGCATTGAGAAGTTTCAACAGTTTGCCCTTTCGGACGTGTGTACAATTAATTACTTAATTGGATGGATGGATGGATGGACCCAATACTCGATGAAACCTCACACTATATTACCTTTTATTCAGCGGTTAACGTTCTGGTGGGTGTCCTATGAGCAGATAATGTTTCATGCGCAGTTCATCCATTAAGATCTTTTGAGCACTTTTAAAGAGCCCCGTGAGCTTAATAACGCCTGATGGTCACCCTTCCATCTGTCAACACAAAATTATGAATTTATTGGCGTTATTTTCAACGGATACGATAGATAAGCAGCCTCCACGATGATCTAGACATGTTAAACGCCTTCTACCAGTGCCTCAGTGGACAAACATTTCTTGTCTATTTTCGCACAATTATTCCGACCGCACATTAATAACTAACTGTAACTCTCTGACAGATCTAAGGTTTTTAGGAGTCTTTTTAATATTGCTATGGAGTGTATATATGGTCAGCAACTCAACCTCTTTTATTTAATTTAGGTAACAAATATTTTGTTTTACGCATTTGAGCAAAAAAAATTAAATATTTATAGCTACGTTCAGCATAATTACAAGCTTTATTCTTTCAATTAGACCATTATCAATAACCTACAATGTATTAATAAATAATATCATTTAACCCCCTACAATTTTGTTTGTAGGGTTTAGTTCAACTTCTGCTGTAATTTTATCTCGATACGTCATAATATTCTGTGAGTTTACTCGGATACTACAGCCTATATACTAATTGTGCAATAAGGAAGCAAATTCCGCTTAACATAAAAGCCGTATTCACTCGTTTCTACTCAAATCAAAGCCTTGCGTCACCAGCTTGTGAAAATCAATGGTTAGTATTCTACACAACGTCCTGTTATTCAGAGAAATTGTTAAATTTCGAACAGGAGACGCGTGTCTGTTGCTAAACAGCTGACTTTCGCAATCTAGCTCAATTTATCTTTCACTAGGTAGGTAAACTAAAGTATTTGCTATGGAGAAACAGTCGCATTGTTGCACTGCACTTTCAGTAAGCGCGTCTGACTACATTACTCTGTTTTATAATGAAAATAATGCGTCGTAAATTATGTGTTCGGTTGAAGCAGTTTAAATAAATAATTGAATTTGCCTATTTCGGACGTCTTATAGGCTTTCTTAAATCTCGATTTAAGGATTAAACTGACAGTTCTTGTATGGATCTGACAGGACTTAAGACCACTTAATATTAGCTGCTGTATTCAAAGCTGACAGTATTTTTTTTAACTACATTAATGCCTAGGCAGCCACTGTTCTGGCCCAGCCATAGAGGTAGAGCTTTTCTCAAAAATTTAAAACGCAACGAACAGACAACAATAAATGGAATGTTTTGACTTAAAAAAAATTGAGTATTAAAAAATTTGACAACTCTTTATATCAACGACATTTGAAGAGTATATTTTTCTAGCCAAAATACCTGAACCTATTGCAGATACAGATAAAAACACTGTCATAGTTAATGGTTTTTTTTTACTTGGTGTTGGATTACAGTGTGTTACTGGCAGTCAGACTTTTTTTAAGGAAGGTTAAAGTAACTTTTTTTCTGTAACTTAGCCATGACATTAATTTAATTAATAAACTAAAATTCAGACTTTGTTAACTTTCCAACAAAAGTATAATTTCCAGCAATGTACAGCAAAGTAAATTGACAAGTAAAGTGTTCAATGACAGCGGACAGATACTTTGATTATTACCTACGTGTCTATTTACTTTGCTGTGCATTGCTGGCAATAATAATTTCCAATCGCAATATTAACATTTCCCTGAGGAACCGTCTTATTTAATGTTACATCTGGCCTATTGCTCTATAGGTACGGATGCGAGGCTTGGACTATAAAGGAAGACCTAAGGAAACGTTTAGAGGCTTTTGAAATGTGGCTATACCGGCGCATGCTTTCAATTAGCTGGCCTCAGAAAGTCACTAATGTCGAAGTCTTAAGGCGAGTAGGCCAGGACCTCATGCAGACCATCACACACAGGAAGGTGACCTACCTCGGACAAGTTTTCCGTCACGAGAAATATGACTTACTGCAACTTATTATGATGGGCAAAGTTGCTGGTAAGCGCGGTGTTGGCCGAAGAAAAATGTCTGCTGAGCTGTTCCACCTCGCGAAGAACAAGAAGAAATATTCTGAGTTGATGGCCAACCTTCAGTAATTGGAGAGGCACCACAAGAAGAAGAAGATGATTTAGTTAGAAAGTTAACAAAGTCTAGTTAAAAGCTCAGACCTGGTCTTTGACTGAGGACCAGAAGTCCAAATTCAAGGTTTACCAACGGGCTATGGAGCGCAGTATCCTAGGTGTTCAAAGAGCCGATAGAAAAAGAAACACTGAACTGCGCTCAAAACCCGAATTGTTGATGTGGGGACAAAAACCGTCAAACTCAAGTGGGACTGGGCCAAAATCACCACTGATTGGGTTCCAAACGACGGGCACCGGAGCAGAGGTAGGCCTACAAGAAGGTGGCGGGACGATTTGGAGCGATTCCAGCCGGACTGGCAACATTTTGTCAAAGCCAGAGACGAGTGGAAGGAGAAAGGGGAGGCCTTTGCCCAGCAGTGGGACACTATATATAGGCTATTAAAGAAAAAAGTTAATATACAGAAATACGTTACTTTAACCTCCCTTAAAAAGCGAGCTCGTAGCCATTACGAAAAAATTAAGTAATATTTTTCTAAGGATTTCGTATTTTATACGGAATCTTCCAAGTTTAGGTATAATTTATACCTACCTTAGGCTGCTATTTAAGGGGATTTCCTTGAAAGTTTGATACACTTACTACCACCCTGATTTTTTTCAAATTTTTCCACCCACCGGTTTAGATTTGAGGGGGGGACGCTCGATTTTAATGAAAATTTGCACTTTAAAGTTGAATATTTCGCAAAAAAATTAATAAATCGAAAAATCGTCTTAGCAAACCCCTAATAGTTTTAAAAGACCTATCCAAGGATACCCTACAGTATAGGGTTGGATGAGAAAAAAAAAACACCCCCACTTTACGTCTATGGGAGGTACCCAAAAAAAATTTTTTTTTAGTTTTTTTGTTGTACTATTTAGTCGGCATATTTTACATATATATCCATGCAAAATTACAGCTTTCTAGCATTGATAGTCCCTGAGCAAAGCCGCGGACGGACGGACAGACAGACAGACATGGCGAAACTATAAGGGTTCAATTTTTGCCATTTTGGCTCCGGAACCCTAAAAACGATCCATAATGTATGCCTAAACAATAAACTTTATTTAACAGCAAAACATTTTTTTACACGGTAACCTGTAGTACCTACTAATTGACGTTTTGTAATAAATTAAAAAACAATGTACTTTTCTAACTACGTGGATCCCGTAATCCCGCTTCATATCCATCTAGCATACTACATTAGACAAACTATGAATGTCATTTGCCTCCAGCGAATACCTACCACTGGTCTTCAAATAGAGGTAGATAACTATAATACCTACATGAAACAAATATGAATCTGCATTCGGGGTGCACCTCACCAGATCGAGCGCAATCGACCTACATCACGCAAGAAAGCACGTCGTCTCTATTCATGTACCAGTACGGCTTTGAAATCATTGTTTACGAGGCAGCTTCGTGTTATTATTCCGATTGCATTGATTGCGTAAAACTACGCAGTTGCAATGAAATAGCTGGTCAGGACAACCTTCGATGAAAATTAATCCGAAATACAGGCTGTTACCCTTATTAGGGCTACTGATTACTAATACGATACAAGCCGGAAAAAAAAAAAAGTTTTGTATGGAAGTTGAGTCACAAGAAGACTTTATCTCCGTACAATATAAAAAAATAACCGAATTTCAATGTTTTTCCACCTGTATCGTAGGTATTAGTTTTTTTTTTCATAGATGATTTAATTTAATTTATTAATAAAACTTGTATTTGTATATTGTATTGTAAATTATATTTTAACCAACTTCATATTTGTTTGCGTACATATGGCAAATAAATTATTATGATTATGAGTAATCACTAATCAGTAGCCCTAATATGGGTTACATTACAGTACATTATACATAGTACAGGTTTTTTTTTAACATCCTATATTTCAGCAACAGGTGGGTTAGTTCTGTAGCAAATGTTTATCAGGATTTTCAATAGGCTAGTCACTAGCCGCTAGTGTCTTCAAAAAAAACATCTAGTCCGTCAGCCAGGTTAGGTCAATTGAAAAATAAATAATGAAGATATAGCCAGCTAAGGTTCAATGTTACGCCCAATTTTTCGACACTTTTTAGCAGGATGTGACATCACTGGCCCCACTACCGAACTTTGACGTGCTTCTTCTTTGTCATTTTTTGTTTAGTTGACGAAAGAAAAAACACTTGTCCATTTTTTTCTGATAATCTACGGACTAAATAGAATAACATTTTTTTTGGCTTATTCATTTTATCCACCCTAAAACAGCCACCCTAAGGTTCGGAAACGCGTGTCCGTCTATCCACCCCGTAATGGGAATTCACATAATAATTCCGATTATCCACCCCGTTGACCCACGTCCTTTTAAAACTAAAGTCATAACTCCCTTGGGGAGAAAACCTATACGTAAATCCATAGTTGCTGCGGGAACAATTGAGGCCATTGTCCTTTAGTATACTGGAATGGAAACATCATCGACGAGCTAGTGTGATGAAAAATAATGTAAGCTTGAAAATAGTAATATATCAATAGTTCTTGCAGGAAGTGGGATCTTGAGATAAAACCAGACCTTTTTGTGTGATTTGATCACACGGTATCCCCATATCACACGGTGCAGATTGCAAACCTTTGCTACCAAAAGTGCCCCATATTAAAAATAAGTGTTTCAACATTTATTCACGTAACGGTAGATTTATTCGCGTAGTAGTTTATAGTGCAAATGGTCAGACACACAACGAAGTGACAAAGAAGAATAAAATAATAAATTAAAAAAAAAACCCGACTGCCTTAAAAAATACTAAAAAGAAGAAAACAAGTCTAGTGGGCTATGTACCCAGTGTCACTCGCGTCATCAAGACAAATCCAATGACGTATCATTTATCAAAATCGGTTCAGCCATTGAGTAGTTACGAGAGGACATGGGAATAGACATACATACGCGTCAAACATATAACCCTCCTTCTAAGCAGTCGGGTAAAAAGTGAAATGATAAAAGTTTCGTTTTGTCGTTCCGATGTACGGAACTCTAAAAGAGTGCTTTTTGCTTCCAAGAATCAACACGATTCTTAGAAGCAAAAAGCACTCTCCTCTCGTGTCACGAGTTCTACAGGCACTCAATTTTTTCAGATTTTTTTTTTGTTGCCCTAAAGTTCTTTTGGTCAACGATAGGTACTGTTCAAGTTAATTGCCTTATCCTAATTACTTTCACATAATGAGATACCTTACTACATGAAAAGACTTGAACGTTCGTTTTATATTTATAAAATATATAATTGGTTGTGAATTTGGTATTGACTGATCTAGGTTACTTCAGGCTCTAAGCAAATGAAAGCGTAGGTTAATCACACGATGCAAGTGCCGGTGCAAAGTGGATAGCGATTACGGTAGAGTAGCTGTGATGTTATGAATAATTTTATTTTGTTTAAGAATATTATTCGGTTTCGTTTTTCACGATTAGTGCAATCTAAGTCTCAAAGTTTGTTTGCATCATTTTGTACATTTTAATTTACGCCGATTTTTTATCCATAACCTACTCAATAACATTTTGTTTGTCAAATATCTCAGATTCGATGCATATAAATGTAAGTGATGTCACCAAGAACCAGGAAAGGTATAGTAAAAATTATACATTTGTAAGTAGAAGTACGTCGGATACAGATTCTTTAAAACCCTTTACCGTCCTCTTGTTTACCTGTTACAATTCTAGTTATTTTTAAGTATTTAGACATGCTCACAGGTAACTACTATTTAAGAAAGTGCACATTATTGCTACGATACTATTGCAACCAAGAGCCAACTCTGTGTATTTACTGTTCCATAAAGCGGAAGTAGCAATTAAACAGCGTGTTCTCGGTGGCATTGAAAACAATACCGCCACCGGGAACACTCTCAGGCTCTTTCCCCAACACCGACCTAAGAAACACCCGTCTTGATCGTCAAATACCAAACCTAACACCATTTAACAAAACTCATTATAGTGTTTAATGTTCGCGGAAGCTCGTAAGTGTATTTGGATGATTTGCTTGACAAATTTGACCTTGATTCCGCGCTGACTCTCAAGATTCATTGTATGGTCTTCATTCACTTTTTTCTTGCCGATACGATCTTGCTCATGGGGAATGAATATAACTACGTGAAATGCTGATAATTGATGTGTAGGTAATAAGTTAGACGAGAAAATTTAATCAGTTTATTATTATTTATTTAGATTAAAATTTTATTATTTCAATTTTTATCAGCAGCCATTGGTATTATTTGCGTTTTGGAGACCAAAATGTTTAGTTTTGATTATGTTTCCATACAAGTAGGTATTTACAAAAGAAAGTGACGAAAAACCTACTGTAAAATATAAATACGCGTTTTTATACAGTCGCTTTCGTAAATATCGAGGCTGTCTCGGTGCTATGTTTTTTTTTCTCTCGTCTACTATGATGTCCTATTTGGCCTATTTCATGTCCAAACTGTTTTTATTCAATGACATATCTCAATTAAATATGCATGTTTACTTCCGACCAGCATTACTGTCAATCCCAAATGATTGATGATTGCAAGCACTATAAAAACTATTTTACTCAATTATTGTATAATACTTTACCTCAGTAAATTTGCAGTCGGTGTTAAAACATTTCAAGTGCGTCGCATCAATGATTCTACTTTCGTGGTGACCAGTTTACCAGAATTCGACTATGACAACTACAAAAACATGATTAATTTTAAAACAACTAAAGGGAAATCGTTGTCTTTTAACGACGAAACCTTTGAAGAGTACGACTTGACCACTATCCCTATCGGTGAAAAAAGAAACAAAGCTAAAGTGCCATCGTTGTACATAAACAAAATAAGAGATAATTATTTCAAACATTTTTATGCCACTTTGAAGAAATCCAATAAAACCACCAGCTCATTGACACCTAGCTCTGTTACCGATAAGCCCATTCTGGCTAATAGTACTGCTATTGCTTTGAAAAATACTAATTCTGGCTTAAGCGCGAATATTGAAAAAGCAAGGAGGCTTGCTTCTGTGTTGATTGGGGAAGGTCAGTATTACACGTATGCCAGTAACAGGATCAAAGTGAAGATGGATGGTGCAAGAACAAAAAAGCAACGTAAAGTTCGAAAAGTTACTCCTGTGTTCAGCATGAAGCGCAAAAATAGTTGAGGTATTCCAATGAATTGACAACACCACACTTTCATACATTTATCTATATTCAGTAAACCATTGTTCGACTATGTTCTGGTGTTTGCTTTCTTTTAAAGAGCGTTATCTGTTATTCAATTTACTATGTCCGCATGATTAAAATGTCGTCTATTCTATTGTTTTATACATGCATCTAACAACAATTATACATGCTATTTGTTTAATAAGTATCTAATAAAATAATCAACAATAAGTTACCTACGTCTATAGACGCATTTAAATTGAATTCACTAATTATAACGCATTTTCCCTAACCGTCTAGAAATGCTTACATAAAGACTTACATTTATAATTATGATCCTTTTTCAAAGCAAATTCAGGGTTTTCATATGACGCTGAACATTTCGTTAAGACGTTGTACAAGTATAGCTGGTTGTGCATACAGCGCTAGATGGATTAAACACTGACGTGGAAGGGCAGGTATACTCATACTGCAGATAAGTTCCATTAGATTCCGAAACGCAGTAGTAGTAAGTCTGGCAGGTAGTGTCTGCAGAATTAGCAAATCTTCCTGCAGAACTGCAAGTAAAAGTGGAGCTTGAAGTGCAGTTATAGTCGGATTCGCAGAGAGTCGTGTTCGGGTCAAAGTATGTATCATCAGGGCAGGTATATGTCGTTTCTGTATACGATCCATCAATTTCAACACATTCGATATAAGAACTGCAGTTAGTCGAGCTGGGATCAGCTATGTATCCATCCGATGTACAGACAGAAGTATTTGTCGTGGTGGTTGTTACATTGCATACATAGTTAGTGGAAGCTGTGCATTGGGCTGAGTTTGGGTTGAAGACTGAGGTGGTCGGGCAGACGTAGTTGTAGGATAGGTAAGTGCCAGTACTGCTGTCGTATACGCAGTAGGTGTAATTCTTGCAAGTTGTGTCGTCTGGGTCTGCAAAGCGGCCTGCTGAAGTGCAGTTCACTGCAGCGTGAACTTGCCATGCACAACACAGCATCTAAAATAAGCATAAGAGCAAATAGGGGGATTAGATGTCAAATATTTTACTTACATAGAAAAATATACCTCTGACGAATTAAATCATTTGAACGTGATATTTTGTCAAAAGCTTTCTAACACTGAAGTCCGTTTCCATATATCAATTATTTAATCGGTTATAAAAACATTCTGACATAAAATTAAGTAATTATTGTAGTTACTACTGATGTAGTGTAGTAGTAATGTGGCGAGAATATATGTGTAGTAAGTTTTAATTTGAATATATAAATCAATTAAAAACAAAATAAAACAATAACGGAGGAGGAAAGTAGCTATAACTTACAAGGAATACTGCAACCCCTGTCCTGTGATCCATTTTGCGAGTCTTAATAAAATCGTGAGAGTTTTCGCATTATATACTATCGCGAACTATAAAGTTGATATCCCTAATTTCCAAGATACCGTAAATGGCTTCAAAATTGATGTTGTAATCCCCCATCACACACTATTTAGCTGACCAATAAACTGACTAACGTATACAAAATTATGTCATCAAATGTGGCATTATGCTGGCTTTACTGGACTGGAAATAGATTTTTCCTCAACATTTCTCCCCAGCCCAGGCCAGGCCAGGCCCTAAAATGATTCCTCTTCTTCTGCATACCTAATATGATATGTATCGGTATCTGATGTTCTAATGCCAGCCAAGATGTAGGGTGTCAACCTACAGTGTGCTCTCTGAACCGTGTGTCACTAAAGAACCTTCACATTCTGTCTGCCATTGTGCTACGACTGTAGAGTCGTAGTACCGTAGTACCTATGTGCCCAACCAATTACATTTTCAAATTCAATTTTTCAGCCTTAAATGGCTTCGATCTTGCTACTGTTTTCCTTATTTCTGATTATCATTACTATCATGTCATCGAAAAAAAATCTGACTGACTTAAACCTCGTCTCGTTAGTATAATCATACAAGTTTACTCAGCACTAGCCACCATATCTCGCGCGACTGAAAAACTGGACAGGATTTGTTGGGTTTCATGGGGTCATTTGTTTACGATTCGATAAAATAATCCCACAGATATCAAATTGAATTACCTATTGAGGCAGAAAAGGTGTTTAAAGTAAACTGTCAATATCATTTATTTATAATATTTATTTCATATTCTATATTATTATTTTTACAAGTAAACACAAATCTAGCATGAATTTGACTTTTATAAAATATGTCACATAGAATAAACCAACCACCTTCACATCCTTTTGTAAATTGTAGTGTAACACAATCATTGTAAATACAATAAATTCCTTAATTGTTTTAGGTAAACAACTTAAATTCTAAGAATCTGTTTCCTATAAAATTGTATGTATTTAATGTAGGTACGAGTATGTACACTAGTTACAGGTGTAGCTTGATGAACATATTTTTGAAACAGGATTAAATAGAGCTGGCGACGTGCATTTCATTTTTGTGCTCACATAGGTATCATTAGATGTCAATACACAGAAGTAATAAGTCTCACACGTCGTATCCTCAGGGTCGGTAAACCTTCCTACCGATGGACAAGTAAACGTGGTTGGACAAGTATAGTCCAACACACAGTTATTTGTAGCTGGATCGAACAACGTACCGTCAGGGCAAAAGTACGTAGTTTCTATAAACGTCCCACCATCTGCAACACATTCGATATAAGAGCTACAGTTATCAGTGCCTGGGTCAGCTATAAAACCTTCTGATGCGCAGACGGAAATTGGCATGTCACTTGACGTTGTGGTTAAATTGCATATGTAGTTAGTAGAGGCTGTGCATTGGCGACTATTAGGGTTAAAGACTGAGGTTGTGGGACAATGGTAGTAGTAAGAAATGTAGTTGCCGCTGGAGCTGTTGTAGACACAGAGGGTATAATTCTGGCATGTGGTATCCGTGATGTCTGCGAAGCGGCCTGCGGCTGTGCAGTTGACAGATTGCGCGTGAATTTGCCAAGCGCAGCATAGCACCTAAGAAAAAGAAAACTAATGATTATGGTTGTTACAATAAATATAATAACTTAACGCTGTAACATGTCTGGCAGTTCACCGTTTCTCCGGTAAGCCATACCTAAAAGCCATCAGGGGCTAACAGCAAAAGTCCGACCGAAAAAAAAACTGCAAGAATCTACGCCCAGCAGTAGATACTTAGCTACGTTATGGAAAGAATTGCATTACTACGAATATGGCCTCCAGGGGCGTACGGGCGTGTAGGGGGGAGCTTCTGGCTCAGGGGAAACAAGTCACATTTTTTTTTAGGTTGAATCCTCGTTGGGTTTGTATGACTTGTGTGTGTTCTTACAGTGTGGAGGTGGAGGAACTGCATGAACACGCATATTTTGCATAAGCTTAGCTATCGTAAGGTCGCGGGTGAGCAAGGAAATTATTTTAGTTCATTGAATCCTCGTGCTTGTTTTCTCGTTCACACAACATGGCTTGCGAGGTTTTTTATAAATTAATGTATAGTACATATTGTAAGACACACAATGTCCAGGGGGGCAGCTGCCCCCCCGGGTACGCCCATGATGGCCTCTTAAAAAACGAATAACGTTACAGATAAAAAAATACGTCATCAATTCAAGCTTTTTTGCTGACCGTAGGTACTTACTTTGAGATCCCATTTAGCCATTCTCTATACCTAATGTTATGTAATACCTATACCACTTATGTCTACCAGTGGAAGTGGTAAATATTCGACTTGTAATACTTATTTATCCTGAATATCTTCTATCTAATGAAATTAAGGAAAAGCTTGTAAAAAAAAATGTTGATGTCGTTATCAAAACGATTTATTTTAGAATTGTTCTTGTCAAAACGCTTACATATTATTTGAACTATCTAATACGCCTATCACGCACTCATTCTAGCTAGCTTAACATAATGTGTGCTTTGCCAGATAGGTGCGCGATGATGCATCGGAGATTCAGAGGAAATTCATAGAAGTTAATAAATAATAATAAAGCAATTGTTATTAGAAAAAATGTACCTAATTGTGAAAAAGTGCACATTTTTCAACTCTTCGAGCTTTTGGCAATATTTTTGTTAGTTATTTAGGTACTTTTATCAGGCTACCATATGGCACCGGCTGCACGTGTCTCAGCTTTTGACAAAATGCAATGAATGCCACTCATGTAAAGCCTTACTCTTAGATGATAATGCTTAAGTAAATTAAATTTGAGAAAGGCACAAAGATCCTAAAGTTCGCCATGGATTTATCTTGGGAACAGCTAATTTCACCAAATTAATAAAGAAAGCCAACTCACAAAACACACTGCAACTATTGCTCTGCCGTCCATGTTGCTTTTGATAAAACTGAACTGGAAGTGTATATATACCCCAGGAAACTGCAAATAGTGATATCCAATAAAAGGAAGGATTATTGCTCTGAATGCTATCAATATTGATGTGAATCCATCGTCAAACAATCAGTTTATGTGATGTCTAGCTAATGTGGGTCAATTACTGCAATTGAATAATCTGTGACCTGGATACGGATCGACTTTGTTTGTTTCAATGTTGGTAATATGATTTCACCAATTTCGGGCATGTTTTTGCCGTCTTAGAACTACTTCAAGATTCGGGAGACGTGAGCACCGACCCAACACCCTCAGATATTGATAATCATCGTTCACATTCATATTTAAATATCTAGGTAAAACTCCTATACTTTTAATTGCAGAGTGACCAATTGACTATGCACGAACTGAATCGGGTAGGGTAAGTCCTGCTCACGTCTCCCGAATCAACTGTATAGCTTGCTCATATATACTCTATGAGCAGTCCACTGCTGGGCCTAGGCCTCCCCCAATGAGCGCCATTGTTTTCTGTTCTCGGCTAGACGCATCTAGCTTCTACCGGCAGCCTTTCGCAGATCGTCACTCCACCTGGACGGAGGGCGTCCTACACTACGTTTGCCAAGACGCGGTCTCCACTCAAGAACTCGTTTACTCCAGCTACTCTTTCATAAGCACACGTCAATTATTCTGATTTTGGAAGAAGTTTAATTTGCTGTTCTCTCAATTACATTCTAATTTCCTTTTTTCGTTGCGAAAGTTATCACAAAACATGGCGCATGTAATGTATGTGTTTTTTGTAAAGTGAGAACCTAATAGATATTCTATGCAAAGCTAGACGAAGGGCAATATTGGCTTCAACACATAATCAATTTATTTCATTATTTGTGGAATCTAGGTGAATTTGAAGTGTATCTAAACTCAATTATCATCTCGTAGTGTTGTACTGTTTTATTCATATGTTTTAGCAGACAAGTATTCAATAAAACCATTAAACAGTGGCGCATGTAATGTATGTGTTTTTTGTAAAGTTGCTAAGATGTACCTAATAGAAAATAAAATATTCTATGCAAAGCTAGACGAAGGGCAATATTGGCTTCAACACATAATCTCACTTATTTTTTATTTATTTCATTATTGTGTGGAATCTAGGTGAGACTTGTTGAAGTTGTATCTAAACAAAACAATTATCTCCTATCTTGTGTGCGTAGTGTTGTACTGTTGTCGATATTCATATGTTTTAGCAGACAAGTATTCAATAAAACCATTAAAGATTAAGTAAGTAGGTATACATCCAGAGCATGGTACAATCACCTGCATTAATATCTGCCACATCGGTCCGTGCAAATTGTAGATTGTTCAACAAGGGACTAAAACAAGCCGTAAAGACACGAGATGTTTCGCCAGCGAGGGTGCCTATATAGTTCGAGTGTCATTATGGTTGCTTAGTCTCGGATTAAACACTCTACCTTTCACTTTGAATGCGAGGGAAAAAACGACGTTCTGTTCAAAATTACAATATTACTTTTTTAAAAACGTATGCTGTTTGTTTTCTTTGAATAGACGGAGACGGCATCACACTTATCCGTCAGTTAAAATTAATCAATGGGTGGTGAAACAGCCCCTAAGTTTAATATGTCAATGTACAGTCAACGTCATAAATAAGTGATCATTTCTGTACCTTGTCGCTTTCAATCGTTACACAATTTCGTATGGCTTATCAACATGACGTTAAAGTGACAAGGTACAAAAGTGATCACTTATTTGTGACGTTGACTGTACTTAATAAAGAACCAAAAATCACACATGTAAGGTTTGGAAACACTACTAACCTAAGTATGACTATTTATCGACATTTAAGTCATCGAATTTCTCTCGCCCTTTGTAAGGCTTAGGTGGTACTAAAGAGGCCCTCCCAGTATTCGTTTATATCTCGCTAGAGATAAATGAAACAGTGTGACGCCTATGCAAATGTATCCAATTATAAAACTAAGCTGGCATTAAACTGAATAGTGTCTTCCGAGTTACACGACTCGTTGTAATACACGCCTCGCCGTGTCCTAAATATGGCACAAATATGGATTTTCACGGTGTTTCTAATTGTGAGTACAGACCAATATCTATTGGAACAAATGCTGTTGTTTAGTTAGTCAGTGTGACAAAAGAAGGTGCTGTTAGTACCTACAGTGCCCATCTGCTTATTTTCAATTTCCTTAGATGACTTACGGCATCATATCATATTGTAACTATGTATAAATTTTCTATTATACTGTTATTTTTACGTAACTATAGTCCATTCAGGATAACATTGGACTCTAGAAGGTCACAGAAGAAGAGATTCTAAACATTTTTTGTTAAGTCGTAATAATGATGATGATGATGATGATGATGATGAATAAAAGAAGTAATAAGATGAAGTCATAATTTTGTTTACTTTGTAAGTAGATTAAATACATAATTTCCTTACAAAATAACACAATATTAATACGTAATTTTCTACATAATATTAATTCGATTTATCATAATTTCATACCTAACTGTGTTTCGTTGACTCATGCGCTCTCATTTCCTGTTTAAAAATATTGTACCTACTCGTAGTTTCTGCTATAAAGCGCAAGCTTTTTTCAATTCCAAATTTCATCAAATTTGGTGCAGTGCTTTAGTTGTGAAAAGATATGTATGATTAAAGTATATTCGTATATGATTAAAGGTCATCACATTTTGATCCAAACTGGCGATTAAAAACTATAAATAATGTACAGAATATTTCTTGAGTCAGAATATTATAAACGTTCCGATTCTTGCAGAATGTTCTTTACCTCTGCCTCTTTAGACATTTTATAGGAAGACGTTTCTGTTTTTAACAAAATAGGTTTTTTTTATTGTATTTAAATTATTATATGAAAAATAGCAAAGTTCATCTCACTAATATTCATTATAATTGCGAAAGATTGTAAGTATGTATGTATGTTTGTTTGTTACCTGCCACTTCACGTCTTAGCCGCTGAACCAATTTAGGTGAAATTCGGTATACAGATAGTACAAGTCCCGGGGAAGCACATAGAATCCTAGTCTTTACCCCGGAAAATTGCATAGTTCCATAGTGAACGGAGTCGCGGGCAACAGTTAGTTAATGAACTAATATTGACGTCTTCGATATTTTAATTAGAATTAAGTTTAGACTGTTTATTAAAAAAATGAAATTTATTAAATGACTTCCTAAAGCGTGCATTATAAAGAACCTATTTTTCTTCTGTCCATTCCTATATTGAACAGACTGTAGGTATATACAAAGATCCAATTTCTGACGGAGTTAATTATAAGATAATGGGAATCGTATCATAGTATGTTTATATTATATTACTTCGCATTCATATAAACAAATGATATTAAAAACATAAAAATATTCGGCCACAAGGCCCTTGAGCTTTTTAAGGAGCTGGGTTGACGATTGAGGGAGAAGGGCAACGACCCCGCTCAGGGTCCTGGTTAGTTCAGCAGGTCTCCATTGCTATTCAGCGGGGCAACGCTGCTGGTGTAATGGGGACCTTTGGGTTTGGCAGGACACGGGGGATCATATATGTTAAAATTTGTTGTGTTTTTTGTTTATATGTATAGTTTATAAGGTTTGACGAGGCTTGTTGCGGATGTATCAATGTGTTATTTCTTTATTTTATTTTTTATTAACGAAGCATGTGGCTGAACGTATGATATTGGTAACTTCGCATTATCTTATAATGAACTCAGCCAGAAATTGGAACTTAGTATATACTTACCTAACATTACAAACAAGTTGTTTAGTCACAGAAGGAGCCATAACAGTGCTACAGAAACCTAGTTACTCGGTTTTTTTTTTCCTGTAATAAAACGATAAACAAACTAAAACTTTTATAAGCCGCGTAAAGATGCGCTGACTTTAAGACCTGATATAAACTGTGTTGTTGATAAGAGATAACATCTCAATTACAGGGATTTTGGCGCGGTGTGAGCGAGGCGAGCGTGTGTACTGCTCGAGGAAGGTTCCCGAACGACAACGTGGCCGACTGCAAAGGCTACACCATGTGCCTGAGCGGCGCTCCGGGAGTCTACACGCAATACGACCTCTCCTGCCCTGATACCTTCATCTACAGTCACATCGACAATCAGTGTACCAACATAACCAGCTATCAGTGCTATCCGCAGTACAATTGCAGCAGTCTTGGCGACTTTAGAAACGAGAACGATCTTAACTGCACAACATACATTGCATGCATTCATGGATTGAACGAGATCGCTACTGCAAGGCTAGTAGAGTGTCCGGAGGGTACACTTTTCAGTTCTTTAAATGGTACCTGTGTTAACAGCACGCAGGTTGTCTGCATCAGTGACGATAAACCACCGATTATTCTAGATCCTCTACCAAGCCAAGAATCTAAACCCAAATCTAACAATGCAATTAATCTTTGCTCTCAATATGTGTTGCTCATAATACTGTTAATAATAAAAATGTAAGTAGTTTTAATAAAGATTTTAATTTGGATAAAATTGGTCTACTTACAGAAACATTTACCCTGTCTGACATTGTATTTATTAAGAGAGTAAAATCGTAAAATTAGATGTCATGTTATTAAAAAAAACTGATATAAAATAAAATTAAAATCAAAAATTAGTGAATGTATCCAGCTGAGGGAAAATACCAATATTAGAATTTATTGTTTTTCTTGCAACATTCAACAGGTAAACGTTTATTTAACTGTTGCAGTAGTTTCTGAAAGTTGAGTTTGGACATTTCCTGTATAATTTACAGACCCTTAAATATTATATCGAATGTAGTGTAGGCCTGTCAGAATGACGAACATACCTACCTACGTGTCCTTTGTTATTTTTTATAAAGTTTTCAATCACAGTCAAAAACTGGACAAGTAGAGTCTGGTGTATTCGGGGTCTAGACCAAAACCTAGCGCTGCATAGCGCCACTCAAAATCCACCATCATAATTTGCTTTGCTTGTCACCACACTTCGGCAGCTCTCATCACGAGACGCGCAAGCGCCTCTACGTATTCCACACGCTCTACCCTCTGGCTGTCTCTGTGCGGACTCCACTTTGATGACAGAAATTTGATCCTAAGAACTTATGTAGGACGTAGTATCTAACTAAAGGATAAAAAAGTAAAGCGATACCTATCTACAGGTACGAATCCCTAACCAGTGAGCGTATATGTGAAATCAGCTAATGCTAATGTTTTAAGTATGTCTGCGATTAACGCCTGCTTAATACCTACTCGTAGGTCAGTTATGTAGAGCTGCTGAATTTTCGCCAAAAAAACTAATATACCACATTCGATTCATATAGTTTTTAGGGTTTCGCAGTGCTCTCTATTATAAAATAACTAGATTTTGCCCGCGGCTCCGCCCGCAAGGTATTCGGTTATCGCGCGCTGTTCCCTCGGGAACTGTGCATTTTTTTCAGGATAAAAAGTAGCCTATGTCACTCTCGAGCCCATAAACTATCTCTATACCAAAAATCACGTCGATCCGTCGCTCCGTTACGGCGTGAAAGATGGACAAACACACAAACATACAAACACACTTTCGCATTTATAATATTAAGTATGGATATAGCTATGCTGTTTGAGCTTAATGGAATCGTTGTGAGATGCACTTTGGCTACAAATCACTAAAAAATATGAAAAAAAAAATAACAAAAAATTGAACCGACTGTGATTAAAGCCAAATACATATGTAGGTGAGGTAGACGACTATAGTTCCACTCCTGCTGGCTCGTGCTGAGGCACCGACTTCAAACTAGTAGAAAAATATCTTCAAGGCTTTTGAAGTCGATTCCTTTTTTTTTTAAAATTTTTTGGAGGCTTTATTGCACCTGTGTCAACTAGTGAACCCAGTAGGTACTTTAATTATTACATTTTCGTGTAAAACCAGAAGGAACTTTACTAAAGTACTTTATAAAGTTCCAAAAACGGTTTACTAATGTTTCGACGAATAACGTTTGGCAACCTGTTTCATTTCGCAACTTTTCATTTCCCAACTGTTTAATATTTCTGAAACTGTAAATATTTCAGATTTTTTATAAAGCTAACCTAACCTAACCTAAAGGGTTCCACACGATGACCCTGAAATAAATCCTGAAATATTTACAGTTTTAGAGTTTGCGAAATGAAAAGTTGCGAAATGAAACAGGTTGCCAAACGTTACGTAGCGAAAAGGCAGTACTCGTCCAAAAACCCAGCAAGGCTACTACGAAACTCTAAACTCGAAGTTCGTGTCGTGCGGTCCCTCTAACACTTATACTATTTAATACGAGAGCGAGAGGGACCGCACGACACGAACTTCGAGTTTCGTAGTAGCCCTGCAGCTATTTTCGCGCGATCCGAAAATCCTTCGAGTATTCCAACTTACGCAGCTTAATAATAATAATAATAATAATAATTTTATTTATTCAGACAACTTGATCCAAAAATTTTGTTAGTATTTCCTTACGACTATGTTAGTAGTTATAGCTAGCCAGTGAAAGGGTATTTTTAAATTGCTACGTATTTATTTCAGGTTTTAATCGGTCTGTAAATAGCGTACACCGAACTCAAAACGTAAAAATATCTGACAGATGTATTTTTCTAATTATATAGAAATGTTATGATTTTTTCAGGCACACCAACAATGCCAACCAAAATCATATTTTCCTTTTTGTTTCTTTATCTGTGAAATGAAACTAAACGTCAATGTCAAGTTGACAACTCGGTCCGGCAAAGTTATGATATGATTACGTTCTTAACAGATTTAATTAAATAACAACGGAGTCGATTATTTTCAACTAATAGTCTACTATAACAACAAAACAATAAAATATGTATTCCAACATTATACTTCAAAGGTTTGTATTATAATTTAGTTGAAGATGTTCAACTTATAGGTTATGTTTCGCGTATCTATTTACTAATTCGAAACTTAATTTCCCAGGCAATGGTCAAAGCTTGCGTGTCTGTGTCGTTATTCTTCAGTCGTTGAGAGTCAGAAGGTTCCTCAGAGCAGTGCGTCCAGCGATGGTATTTCACCGCCGCCGCGTATTCCGAGAGGACCGACCGATATTCTGCAAGCCTTAGCGGCCACAGTTGGTCCCGATCCGACTGCAGCACATTACAAGTAAGATTGTCCTATTATTAGTAATTCCACAAACAAGAATAGTTGTGAACAAATTATTAACCTATCCTTTTTAATACCTAGATACCATGATGACCCATATCTCATTCCTCTGTCAAACTACCGGAAGAGAGCTTACGCTTTATCAGCTGAAGCGGGTCGTAAAGCTGCAGCGTGGATCAGGGATCAGCACTCTGACTTGTTTACCACCCGCCAGTGGGATCCCCCCGGCAAGATGACAACTCCTTACTTTAATGCAGATCCTAAAATTGAGGCTTTTGCACCAAAGCCTATTTATACAGATGATAGCAAGGTAAGCAGGGAAATGTACATACTGAAAACTGAAATTTAATCCCATTTTAAAACTTAATATAACTAATGCACTTTAAAATTCATTTTGCTTAATTAGCACAGCAATAAAAACTGTTTGGGAACTAAAACCATTATAGTAAATAAATGCTAGGTTCAATCTAAAATATCACTCACTAATTGTCCTGAAACTAGTGCTAGCTGAAGGACTATGTTTACCCATAATTAATTACACAAAATTCTGTGATTAAGTGCCTTTTACACAAAGAAACATTTTATAATATTTTTAACTACTTCATGAGTTGAATATCCAATATTTTGAACGTCACCCTTATTATTAACCTGTTGTAGGTAACAGAAGAAGATTTAAAATACACAATTCAACATGCCCTTCTAGAGGATTCTGTAAAGGTCTTCCAATTATTAGGAGGAGCTGAGGGTGTGAGTGAGGAATTGAAGTTGGCTTTTCTTCAATTGCTCTGCTTCTATAATGAGAAAGAGCCGGAGTCAACAGAGTGGCTTGAGGAAAGGTGGTTCTCAGCCAATGCTAGAGACAGACAGGCTGCTACTTGGAGGTAACGCTTGCTTTCTTTAGTGTCACATAGGACTGCTTGTTCTAACTTTTTTTTATGTGCCATTGCTGTTGTGTTAGCCTCTGTTGGCTTTTACAATTTTCATAGCGGTGGCACTCTGCTGCAGCATTAACTACCAACCCTACCCTGGGTACCCTACCCTGGGTACCCTACTCTGCGTACCCTGCACTTGACCCAATGCATGCCAATGCCCCTACCGGAATGAGGGTCAGCTGCCACACGGGCCACTTAGCATAGGGATTGTCCAAACATATTATTTTTACTGAAAAATTATTTTGTGTCTTGCAACACTTCTCGTGATCATTGATTTATTTCAATACTCTTTTTATCAGGTTGGGAGGTTTAGCAGACAAGATATTTGAATCATTGGAGCCTAAAAGCCCTGAAGCATATTGTGCAATCATTCAAGGCATGGCTAAGTATTATCAGGTAAGTGTATTCTTAAATTGACTCACTTTTATATAATAATTCATTCCCCTTCTTCACCTGACTGCTCGAAGAATGGTTGTGTTTTTCGAGTATATATGTATGTATGTATGTCTATTTTTTTGGTACTCTCTATAGCCTAAACAGCTGCACGTTCTCGACATTTGAGGTGTCATTACATTCATGAAAACTGTGAGAGTGGTAGTCGCTGGGTGCAAAGTAGGAAATGGGGAACAATGAATCGATCGCCAAACAAGGAACTTTTCGGCAGACCAATTGTCACTATTTACTGGTGAAATATTTTCGTATTTGTACGAAACCTGCTGCGTAGTTAACTATAAGAACAATGGCAAAAACAATGATTACAAATTCTATAAATTTCAACAAGAAAGATGTTTTGTATGGGGTTGATGCCGCTGAAGTTTGACGAATTACACAAGCTTCAATGGTGCGGCTCATTATGAATTTATGATCTTCACATGTAGTTTCTTTTACATCTTGGACATATGATTGAGCCAAAACTAATTGTTTTCCTTTTATTGTGGTTTGTGTGTGGTTGGAAAGCGATGTTGTATAGTGTACTCGGAATCCAGTTTTAATAATTAATTTGGCAATGTTTAACTGAAAAAAAAATACACAAAAAGTCTGCATTACTAACAACCTACTACAGTCATTAATAATCGTCTACAATGTATAATGAAATCCGTTATTCGATTAAATTTGTTTATTTTATTACTCCTCGTGAAGACAGTCATGAGAAAGTAATTGATTGTGCCATTTTAGACGGAAAAAAAAAGGTCAACGTTGTTATCGACACTATAGATTTACATGATCGAATAGAATATGTAAATTACGATATTTCATTGAAATTATTTGTTAATGATAGCCAGCCATTTGATATTTCAAAGTCTGCCGTAATTGTAATCGCTAGTTGGCGCTCTCATCGCGCACCCAGCGAATAGGGTATAGGTATAATATTTCAAAATTGTGTCTGCAAAAAAATATGGAGGAGGAGGGAGGAGGTATCGAAAATAGTGCTCTACTCATTAATGTCTGCTTTTTGAAGTGAGATTGTTCAGTGTTGGTTTTTGGTACAGAAAAAATGAAGAATGAAAAAAATTGTATCATATACATATCATTTAATAATATTGTAAATCTGTTTTAAAAAATATATATATATATACCTCGTTGAGTTTCTTGCCGGATTCTTCTCAGCAGAGGTTTTTCCGAACCGGTGGTAGATTTTTTTTGACATTCATAAGTGCTTGTTATAGCCTAAATTGAATAAAGATATTTTGACTTTGACTTTGACTTTGATTGTTTTTTTTTTAATTTTATTTTTTCATGTGATCCCCAAGCATTCTACTATCCTAGCATGAAGTAAAGTAACTTTTGCTTTGCAATGGCTAATGTTGACGATTCATCATCATCATAATCAGCCTACAGCAGTCCACTGCTGGACATAGCTAGGCCTCTTCCATGGAGCGCCACAACACTGTCTTCAGCCCTTCGCATCCATCCGCTGCCAGCGACTCTCTTAAGGTCGTCCGTCCACCGTGCCTCAGGGTGCCCTACACTACGTTTTCCCGTCCGTGGTCTCCATTCGAAGACTCGTCTGCTCCACCATACATCGTTCAAGTTGACGACTATGGAGCTTGTTTGTGTATGCATGAAGAAAAATATTTTTTTACTTTTTTTTATCATACTACAGGCTGAGCGGGCTCACATGTTATACGTCGAGGCGCAAGAGAAAGGCATCCCTCTCTCAACTGATGTGTTCAACTGCCTATTAAGCTGTGTTGGATTTCTACGAGAGGGCTCTACACTCCGTATGGACGCTCTCAAAGATCTACTGAGGCAAATGGCTGAAATGGTAATAAAAAAAATATTAATAAACTTCTATTGCATTTAATTGCAACCCCCTTCAGAAATAGTTTACAGTAAAAGGTCGAAGTTCTCTTTGAATCAGTAAAAGATGCTATAGCATGCAATATAATATAATAAATTAATATTTTTTTTTTGTAATATGAAAAAATCATAGGTATACATTTTTTATTCGGCAATACGGAATGTAACGATGTACAGTCACCAGCACCAATAATCTGGCATAATAAAGCGTGCATAAATATCTGACATAACTCTATTTATTGGGCCGGTAGGATGTGTCAGCTATTGTTGTACTCTCTACTGTGACAAATCATTTTAACGTAAAAACAACACTTTTTTGAACATTACTGCGCTGATATGATCACATTCCAACTTTTTATATTAGAAATTCTAGACATTATACACTTATTCCTTATATTTTTAGGGAATATCCCCAAATGAAGGAACTCTCACATCATGCTTGCGATCAGTTTCGGCGTGGGGGGCTGGAAAACCCCTGCAGACACTAGCTTTACAAATTGTGGCCGAATTCAAGCAGATAGGTATACAGCCCGGTCTTTCAGCGTACTACTATCTGTTGTGCCTTTTCTGCAAAGAACGTGAGTACCAAATTAATCCATTTTAACACTGCGTTCTTGTTCTCGTAAGCTGGTTACCGACATTCCTAAGCCCCGTTCACAGTGTCCACTACAGCAGGTTTTTTCTCTATCTTCCATTGACCCATAGGGCTTACTATGACAAACAATGCCCTGCCCACTACTGCTCTGTGTAGTTTTAATATGTCGATTTGTCTTGTTCTCCTGCAGATTTCAGTATTACAGACCTAATCCTGAAGAGAAATTCCCAACATAGCTCTTTCCATAGCCCTTTAGGTCACTTAAAATAGGGTAAGCATGAAATACAAATTTCCTCTGAAGTATCATGATACAAAACTGGTAAATCTTCGCAGTCGGGTAAAAAATACTTGCATACTTCTTATTGGTGGAAGAGCTACCTAGTCAGCGTCAAAGTATTAGCTCAATATAACATCACTGGCCTGTTTATCGTCAATTTTACTGCACTAATGTCTTGACGATGATTCTTGACTGCGATATGGTTTCAGGTGGACCTCGTACAGACATTCTGTCTGCTATTCTTAATGATTTGGAGAAACGGGAAAATTTAAACGCAAGAGAAGCAACTGATACCAACTTCTTCATAACTGCGATGGGAGTGTGCAATGAACATTTACAGGTGAAAATATCAGTAATTTATATCAGTACCTATAAATCGTAGTTTTTTTTTAAACAATTTTTAAAAATTGACAGATAAATAGTTTTTTCGTAGTAAAAACCTTCTAAATATATTAGGTACCGTAAGGTCGGGGTACTTCAGCCCATTGGGGCCATTGGCCCATACGAAAACCACATAAAGAAGGATCCAATAAAAACATAAAAACGTGATCAATCAATTAACACCAACCACATGGCAAAGAGCCATATTCTCAAACCAATAATAAAAAAACAAGCCAAGAGCGTGTCGGACACGCCCAAAATAGGGTTCCGTAGCCATTACAAAAAAAATTAAGTACCTAATATTTTTCTAATGATTTCGTATTTTATACGGAATCTTCCAAGTTTAGGTATATTTTATACCTTAGGCTGCTTAACTCATAAACTACTAATAATTCTCAAGCAAACTTAGCCGTTATAGTTTTCCTTGAAAGTTTGATATAATTACTACCATCCTAATTTTTTTTTATTGCACTGAAAATAATATTTTTTAATTTTTTGCAGGATATAAATATGGCTGAAAGAGTACATGCCCTTCTTATGAAAGGTGATAACTACAAACTGGTTGGTGACGCTTACAAAGAAAGTATTTACTACCGGCACTTTGTCACAGTAGCCTGCAGGTAACCAGTCTCTTTCAAGGCGTGGTAAGCGCTTGCTAAGCTAACTTTTCAATTCCTTTTTCAATAGTTCCATCGATAAAGACAACAACTTATGTATGTTTATTTTTATTTGTCACTGTGGCGTTTCCTTTGCCAGATACGGTGAAGATTATTCATTTTTCTATAACACGTCTGCTAGCGCCTAGCGCTATCTAGTTGTGAACTAGAGAAACTGCTACGAGTAAATTCTACATCGCACTATCAAAGTTTCTTAACTCGGATGCGCAAACACAAAATTCAACTTTCTGCCTCCGGACTTCGGTCCCCAGTCTTATAACTGCCATCATCATTATCAATTTGGCACCTACCTAGAGATAGCTGTCTAATGTGGCTTCCCCCTCAGCGACAGTGGTAAGCCACTATCACTCGGCACACTAATGCGATTCGAACTTGAAAAGGCTGCGAGGATGCGTTGCGAGAAATGCGTTTATAATTGATTTTTTGGAGTCTTTTTGTATTTTTTATTTCAACTCCAAATTTTGTTACTTTTACGGGTATCCCGTGAAACCATATCGTAAATACAAACTGAGACATGGATGCAAAAAATCAATCATAATTTGATTGCTTAGTAGCGACATCTCTTGTCTGGGTGAGCGGTTAGTTCCGAAAGAATGTGACGTCTGTCGACGCAACGTAGATGTCGCTAGTGCTGCTGCTTAAGTAGCATAGTAGAGGCAAGCAACCTGAGATAATTATGTATGCATGGGAAAAATTCGTGTCTAGATTCCTGTCCAGCAGTGGTGTAGGGGTTATAGCACGCAGCACGGAATGCTGAGGACCCAGGTTCGATTCCCAGTGCTGGTCTCATTTTCTGGTTTTTCTGTGCATCCATGTCTCAGTTTGTATTTACGATAGAAATGCGTTTTCATTTACCTACCTATCCTCGCTCCGCTGAGCTGTTTCCACTAGAGCTGCCCTGAGCAAGGATAAGTAAGTGAAGCGTTTCTATTCGTTCATGACAAACACATTTCTCGCATCGCATTCTTGTATATCTCTGGTGGGAACGCATTGCAGCCGTAAAGCGCTGGGCCGTAAGCGTTTGACGCAGGTCTAATCTAACCAAACATGCGTTTGCCGCTGCGCTCACCGCGTAAGACAATGTTAGGTAACTAAATTATCTGGTGCAAATTGATGTGCGTCAATCACATTGCGTTTAACGCAGCGTTTAGCGCATAAACAACCGAGGGCTTAAGAGTATCTTTGGCGTAAAAAGCGCGATCGCTTCTCTTCTGAAAGGCTCACACACTTTATTATTATATTGATATTGTATTAATGAAATGCTTTCTGCCATAGACACGCACCGTTTGAGAGAACAGCAACCCTTCTGGACACATTGGTTCCAAATGTGTACGTGCCTGAGCCATCTGTTATGGAGGAGGTTTGTTTCAACTTGTATTTAATCTTTTTGTGATGCGTACTTATACGTATCATTCAACCATTCTTTTCATTTGTGCCAGCTTTTGTGAATCTATATAATTTGTAATATAAGATTTTTTGCTTACTGTATGTTTTGTGACTATCTTTTTGCATTTTTATCTCATCTACATGATCGTATTGGGAGGGTGCGAAGTACTAGGTGGGGGTAATGAAATCTATCGCAGCGCTCATGGTGGCCAAAAGTAGAAATAGTTCTGGCTCTGTCATCTGTCATACTCATATGAATCTGTCATTAACAAAGAAATTTGTATAGACTTTAACTACCTAATTTTAGTAATGTTGTGTTATGACGCGAGCTTGAATTATTGAACACTGTCCCTGTTTTGTTCTTAATTCCTCTACATCTCGGACATGTCAAGCAACAATTTTCCTTATGAAACGGTTTGTGGTTGAAATTTTATATTGAGTGATACTCACAAAACCGGTCTTCAAAATGATACTCATTTTGATCTGAAAACGATATTTAATTTATTACTAGCGATATAAGAACAATTATATAATTTTACTATTATTCAAAGAAACCAATAAGATAGCTTTATCTTTTCGTTTCACAGTAAAAATACAACTAAACATGAAGTAAACAAACTCTGACATAACGAAAATAAAACAAACTTTTTGAATAAATTTTACTTACCTCATTTAATTTTAATGACCAAAAATGAATTCACAACCTTTTTTCCACCCAAATCACGGTATCACAGTAATTTTGTATTATAAATTAATACGTTATAGGTTTGATTTTTGTCACAATGTCGCGATGAAATTTCAAAACGTCAGAGCATCAGAGCCAAAAAAGTTGCGGACGCTAGGTGGCGCTAATGTCGTGCACAGAGCCAATACGCTGTAGTATTTTTTTTAAACTGTTTCTTTTACCAGATAATCAAAACACTGGAAGTGGGTGGTGCGGGTGCAAGGCTAGCACAAGCGTGGTCGCAGCTAGTTGTGTTTGGACTGGCCAAGCGTGCTAAACTCGTGGAGCGACTACTAGATGCCATGTGCAACTGCTATCAGTACCAGGGTAAGCTAGTCAACTACTCTCATGAGATATTAGAGGCCATAGCCAGGAAGCATTATATGAGAAAGCGCGAGTATAAGGCCGCCGAAAATTTTTAGAAAACGAAAAATAGCGATGGCCGTCGCAAAAAAGAGGGATGCTATAAATTTGACGCCAATGTCTGTTTGCCTGTCTGTAGCATCATAGCTCAAACGGATCAATTTCTATGCGGTTTTTTTTTCACGTGAAAGTGATTTTCGTTGTGGTGGTTGTTAGTTATATTTAATTAAAATCGGTACCTACAGCCGTTTTGGAGATATTGAACATTAAAATGACAGTGTCGGGGATTTTTCAACAAGTTAGGTTGTCATATGAATATCCACTGTCAAATTAGCGTCTACATATTGAAGACTTTTCTCACGGATCTTTATCCGTAACATAATATTTATATATCTTTTAGAGGATGAAGTGAAAGCTCAAATGCGGGCTGCTGCCGTCGATGTACTCAAGTTCGGCAAAGTGTCAGAAGAACAGCAGGAAACTAAGGACTTGCGATCTCCTGTACAGAAGTAAGCTATAATATACCTAATATCCGTTTATTACTACCTACAGCTGTCAGTGTGGTGTCAGCGGCGGTGGTGGTAAAATTCCATAATAAATAATAATATATTTCACAGTTTTGTCGCACCTACCATTCGGACTTCTTGTATGCTATAGTTTTTTAAAACCTAAACAAGAGGGCGGCAAAATTTTCTTCCGCCCCGGGCGGCTGATACCCTCGCTACACCACTGACAGCTGTCACATTCTTATTGGAAGTTCCTTCAAAATGTTTAGTCCCCTCGACTCGGCTCAGCCTTAGGGAACAATATCCCGCTAAGGGTCTGTTTCACCATCCATTGATTAGTGTTAACTGGCGGTTAGGTGTGATGCCGTCTCTATTTATTTTGTTCGAATAGACGGAGACGGCATCACATTTAACCGTCGGTTAACGCTAATCAATGCATGGTGAAACAGCCCCTAAATATTATAAATGCGAAAATTTGTAAGTCTGTTTGTTACTTCATCATGCTAAACCGCTGAACCGATTTAGATGAAATTCAGTATACACATAGTTTGCGTCTCGGAGAAGGACATAGAATAGTTTTTATCGTGGAAAAATGCATAGTTCCCGCGGGTTAGCGAGAACCGAACCGGACGGAGTCGCGGGTAACGGCTAGTCTTTAAATAAAATCTTCACTATATAATATGATTATTTTTTATTACAAAAATTTCAGTTATGAATAAACCAACTCCCATATTTTAACAATTTAAAGAATATATTGCAAATTCCTTTATGTACTTACAGTCAACTACAGATCTACATATGCTCGTTTGCCAGCTGTTCGATAAAAAAAACGATACGGCGAAAGCAACAAATGTTAAATCAATTATGTCGTAGGTAGACTGTACGTCAAGGGCCATAGTATGGTCCTTGATTTACATTAAACCTCCGTTTTTGTGTCACAGAACCACATGTGTACTAAATTTCTATGTTATTGGTCTGTCAAATTCACACCTAGTGGCTGTGACAAACGTTAAGTAGGACAGACAAACAAGTAAACTTATACAATCTGTATTATTTCCCAGATTATCAGCCACAGCTCTCTGCAATATAATCGAGTTGTGTTCCGACGTCGCTGACAAGTCGGACCCGATGTGGGACTCTGTGCTGGAGACGTTGGACCGGCTGCGGCGCGACGAGGCCGTCGGTGTGCCGGCGAAGCCTGAGGCGTTGGCGGAGGTGGCCAAACGAGCGGCTACCGTGGGGAAACCGGCTATTGCTGCTGTGAGTAATTCATGCTATTCAAAGCACTTCAAAGTTCAATATTTTGATAAAACATGTCTAAAAACTATCGTTAGAAAACCTGCTTTCACCGAGCGCACCGAGGGCTATGTTAAAAATATTTTTATTATATGATGTAACTAAAAATTTACGGCTTTCGCAATTTTTACTTTATCTGCTATAAGACGTTGCTTCGTACCAAATATCAAGATTCTGAGTTCACGGCTCTAAGGGACAGTGTAGACCTCAGTATTTAATATAAATTTCAGCTTGATACCTCCACGCGTTTCTGAGAAAAAGGGTCTTGACAGATGGACGGACGGACAACAAAGTGATCCTATAAGGGTTCCGTTTTTTCCTTTCGAGGTATGGAACCCAAAAAAACTGCATTCAAATCGGTTCACCCGTTTAAGAGCTACGGTGCCACAGACAGACACACAGACATACATAGCGGTCAAATAACACCCCTCTTTTTGAATCGGGGGTTAAAAACAAAAGGACATTGCACAAGCAAAAAAGCACCCCCCTTCCCCGCTGGAAATTGTATGCCTTACCAACCTAAGCCAAAAGGCGGTATCTAAAAAAATCATCGTATCAGCCGTAGGACGTCCACTGTTGGACATAGGGCTCCCCCATATACCTATTGTGGCCTCGGTTGGAAGCGGCCTGCATCCACCGTGAACCCACGACTTTAACCAGGTCATCCGTCCATCTAATTGGCAGACGTCCTACGCTGCGGTTGCCGAGGCGCGGTCTCAACAAAAAAAAACACGGGAACAAAAAAAAATACTTATCAGTTATTTTTATACCATGTGATGTAGAATGTCTTAAGCTACACAATAGTATTAATATTTACCTCGAAAGAACAGTACAGTACAGTGCAGTACCTCGTTTGTAATTCCTTATTTACCGCCCTTAAGACACAATGTACTATTAATAAAAAGTTGCCGATACCGCTGACTACGCTCTTGGCAGCGCCAGCTCCCCGCCGCCCCACCCCACGTAGCATGTGTCCGACCTGCGCGCGCCGCGCTACTGCACGCCATGCAGTATCACACTCATTTACCGACCTTGGGCTTCATGACAACAAAATTAGTACGGGCAATGACTCATTTACCGACCACGGGTTTCATGACAAGCACATTAAGGTCGAGGGTTTTATTTGGGGGGTTGCAACCAAGGTAGCCTGCATGTTACGACACTGTTTACTAGACATGGGTAATCTCAACTCCGCGAAGTGATCTGACTCACTAGATCCAGCTCCGGTGTCGGTACCGAATCCGCTTATTGAATCCGACTCCTTTATTGACTCCGGTTCTTTCGAGCGATTATTAATTTGTCTATGGCCGATCCGGCCCGGCTCGGTTCGGTCGGTACCAAGGTCAAGGTACTGAACTGAAGTAACGATTCGTTTCGTCTTTTTAATGTTGAAAAATTCTAAATTGTGTATTTTTTAAAGAACTATGCGCTACTTTGAGTACCTACTAGTTTTCTGTTTGAAGCTTGAAAACAGTGTTAAAATGGCAGTGTGTGCTGATATTTTCAAAATAAATACATACATACATACGTGCTGGCTTTATACCAAGCGAGCGATTATTTGTTTTGTAGCTATAATAGCCTGCCTGCCTAGTGATTCGAAACAATATTATGATTGAAAGTCTGTGCCATAAGACCTATTTTTCGCTGCCATTTTTGCATAATATTTCGTGAAATTAAGCGTCGCCCGCTCCGGTCATTTTTATAATTGTGTTTTAATTCTATCTCATTTCTTTCCAATATAACCGAGCGAGTAGACCGAGTATCGACGTAGGTACCGGGTCACTCAGCGCCCGGCCAAACGTAATAAGATCCGATCCGATCCGAGCCGAGAGCGAAAGCGAGCGAGTGAGTGTGACGGCGATCACGAGCCGCTCGATCCGGCCGGACTTGGTCGGAGTTAGTAACTCCGGTGTCGATAAGATTTGAAAGGAGTCATTAAGGGATTCGGATCCGCTTGAGGATCTGACTCTTTTGAGTCTTCAGATCCGGATTTACCCATCTCTACTGTTTACGAGCAAGTGTGATGAAAATTTTTAACCAGCAACTCATGATGGGTTCTCCAATTTTTCGCCGAAAATAAGTTTCCCAAATGATTCATCTCCCAACTGTTAAATATGGACGAACGTTTTTTTTTTAACTTAGTATTTCAGGATTGTTATAAAACTAACCTTACCTATATATAGGGTTCTACAAGATAGTCCTGAAATATATACTGTAATAGTAGTAATGGTTTACAATTTCGGAAAAAAATCGTGCGTCCATATTAAACAGACAGGAAATAAATCATTTGCGAAAAATATTTCCTGCGAATAGCTAGGATGAACATTTATCCAAGTGAACACTTTTCCGTCGTTTTCCACCAGACGGCAGTGACGTACCTAGCGGAGTGCGGGTTCGAAGAAGCATCAGCAGCGTCCGTGGACACGCTGGCAGTAATGCTGAATCGTACGCAAGATGAGGTGGTCGAGTTGCTCCAGAAACCGCGGGAATCCTTGCTGGCGCTACATCCTTCCGCGGTCGTCGCCGCTGAAGCTTACCATTTGTGGGTATAATTCGACATGTCATTTTAAGTTTGTAAGATACAATTAGCGTTTTCTGCTATAAAAAAAGCTTTATTCGGGCCCAATAGTGTTAGCGATTTTGTATTGAAATTCAATAATACTATTTGCTTGTACAGTCAAGTGCAAAGATTTAGACACAGCCAAAGTTACAAAAATATGTATACACGACTTTATGCACTGAACATTAAGGCTTTGGCCGTGTCGATATCTTGACTGTAATTTGTTATGCAATTGGGCCCTAGTTGTAAAAAAAACTACTTACTTAAGATTTTAATTTTAATGTACTTACTACCAACTAGTTTAGAAAGGAAATTCCTTAAATTCATATAAAGTTTTATTTTTTGGCAAAAAAAACCTCCCATGGTGTCCTACGAAAAAAAATATGTACCTAAACAGAAGGGTTCCATTTTTTTTATCGGTTAATCATTTTTGATTGTGAAGTAAATTAAAAATTCAATTTTAAATGACAATCTAGGATACGATTAAAATTTTTGCAAAAATCTATTTAAAAAGACGCGGGATTTAGGCATTCAGGGTTAACTCCCCTTAATACTGCAGTGTATCTCCTGAACTTCTTGTTATTCAATAAAATATTTTTTCTATTTTAGGGCCAAGACCGGTGCTCCGATGAGAGACCCGGACTCAACCTCCTCATCCAGCTCTGACAGCAGCGAGTCATCCGACGACGAGTAGTGATCGTATTTAAGGTATCATTAAGTAGTTTACTCAAATAAAACGCTTAGTTTAAACCTTGTTTCATTCAACTTCTTCTGGCAAGTTTTAGAATTGCTACGCCAAATGGTTTTATTTCGTAGAAACATTTGTTAAGATACTCCAACAAACTTAAATATTTATATAGTTAAACTCGTTGCAATTTAGCAAATGAAAATAAAATAAAAATTTAAAACCTCCGACCCAAAAACCTATTTACCAAGTTTGTAACTAGAAATATCATATAAGTATAATATATTACCTTAGATTCATTACAATGGGATCAGTAGTAGTTTATCTAGAAATCCGACTCACGATTGACGGTTTTTTTTCTCTTTTTTTATCCTATATAAACCATATCACCAAAGTTTTAGTGCTTGTTAATGCTAATTCAGTAACTCAATTCCTTAGGTCTGACTCACGCTTGACCGAAACCTATTCTGGCTTGCGAACAACAATTCTTTAAAGTTTCATCGTAATTGAATCAATACTTTTGAGTACACATAGAGGACAAAAATACTTACTGGCTCAAGTTTTGCCGACACTTTCAAATGTATTTTTCTAAGAACAATACTTTAAAGATTGTTTACGAAGTCAACAACACAATGAGCGGCGACATTTGAGCTACTGACACGGACCCATTTCTCCACACGCCGCTAACAGTGCTAATTGCCCTCGAACTGAAGAGTTTTGAAGAAAGCAAGTGACAATTCGTGCGTTAGTCACTCACTGGACTTTACGAAGGAACTTTGACAGCAAATTTTATTCGTTAAAATGTTTAATTTAAAAGTTTTCGTGAAACTAGCGATCGTTGCGGTAAGTGCAATTAATACTTAGATACTTAATTAAATTTTTCTTAACCTCCGCTGCAATACATTTTTCTACAAACAAAACGTTTGCCTACTCTAATCTCTAATGATATCCATATCAACAGTGCCATCAGCGTATTACAATAAGAATCAACGTGAAACACATGAGTAATTCGCATTATAAGATTCTTGTATCAACTATATTATCTACCCGTAAGTCTTGCCCTAGATATTCTAGAACGGAAATACCAGTTAGTTAAACTAGGCTGCTTGAGCCGTTGACACAACACTCGTCCTTATTATTTGTTGCAATCTAGTTCAAGGTTTGTTTTGTTACAGATATTCAGCGGCGTTTCGGGTAATCCCTATCCGTATTACAACAACAGGAACTTTGAATGCGGCCCATACGGTTTCATTTGCGAAGGAAATACTAAGCTCCGTCTCTGTGAAGGAACTAACTTATTCGGGCCATCGTTCCTTTGCCCTCCTGAAACCATATGCAACGAGGATTCCAGTGACGTCTGTGAGAACACAATCAATTACATCGAACCGTCGCTTAGTAGGACGATACGCTGCCGTCGGAATGAAAGAGTAGCGGATCCCAACGTACCAGACTGCAAAGGCTACATCCTGTGCATCCCTAACAAAAATCGATTCCAAGGCATCAAATTCAAATGCTCAGGAACAACAATATTCAACGGTTACACACGCACGTGCTCCGCGCCCGATAAGTACAAGTGCCCATTGGTAAATACCACCCACAGCAATGAGTTCTTTATTGAAAGTAACAGGAGAATGGATAACCATCGTGACGATTATCCTTACACCCATACAGGGCCAATATTGCATCGCGAGAGACCGATCGACTGCAAGGCTTACAAGTTTACAGTGACCCAAGACAAAAGTCCGGTAAAGGCGGCATACTTTTGCCCGCCTCGCCCGGTCAGAGGCGAGAGGACCGTTCGTTGCACAGTATTCTCTAATCAATTTTGTATAACTCTGGAAAGATATGAAGAAGATCAGTTTATTGAAAGCTCGCGAGCAGCTTATCGAAAGCCACGACAAGACATCTTGATAACACAAACATAATTTGGTATATTCGAGATTTCTTAGGCATTAGGTTAAACGGTATTATAAGTTTTAGCTCTGCCTTCAATGTTGATGTTTTAATTAAAAAAAAAACTACAACTGTATCAAATTGTTTTATTATTAATAATAAACCTACTTGGTCATTTACTACCTTTAACCAATGTAAAACAACAAAAGAAACAAATTAAATAAAATGCCTAATAAATTATATCGAGATGATTACATAAGTCTACGAAATGATTATGTATATTGTAATATCTATATTAGTCTTGCAGTTACTTTTTGTAATAAATACATATTGTGGTTATTTAGACGCATGGACATTGATGGTCATACCATTTGGTTAGCATTCGTAACTATCAGCGTCTACGCACTTTTTCTTGGCCTTGTGGAACACTTCGTCTGACTCGCATTTCTTAATCTTTCTACGATAGTCCGACTTTCTGTTTTTCTTACACAAGTAATAACGTTTACAGTCGTTACGAATTGGGAATTTGCCTTCTTTTTCACATTCGAAAATTTCGTCTTCTTCGTCTCCTTTGCCTTCGGGTTTCTCTTTACTTTCTTTCTTTTCTTGCTTGCAGTCACCAGAAACTGGAAATATACCACATTTGAATACTTCTTGGTCGTCATCTTCATCTTCCTTTCCTGCGGGCTTTCCTTTTTTCTCTTTACGTTGTTTGCTATTTGAAGGGCGTCGATCATCATTACTGTCGCTGTCACTACTTTCGCTGCTGTTCTTGTTGCTGTTGAAACAAATAAAATTAAGATATTTTATATTGATAAATGTCTACAAATGATTATTTATTATCTACATTATTCTGTATTAATTAGGTGCGTTATGTCAAGGAAAAAAATATGTTAGCACTCGTAACTATCAGCATCCACGCACTTTTTCTTGCCCTTATGGAACACTTCTCCTGACTGGCACTTTTTAATCTTCCGCCGATACTCCGATTTTCCATTTTTCTTGCACAGGTAATAACGTTTACAGTCGTTACGAACTGGAAATTTGCCTTCTTTTTCACATTCGAAAACTTCGTCTTCTTCGTCTCCTTCTTTGTCTTCGGGTTTCTCTTTACTTTCTTTCTTTTCTTTCCTTTTTGAAGAGCTACTGTCCCTGTTACTGCTGCTGTTACCATTACTATCACCACTGCTGCTGTCGTTACTACTGCTGCTACTACTACTATCACTGCTCGTGCTCGTACTGCTACTACTACCGGAACTACTGGCACTACTGATGCTGCTGGTACTGGTTTTAATACTTCCATCATTGCTGTTTTGACTCAGCGAAATGGAAACAGGTTGATTTGATTTAATTTTTCTATTTTCTTCACAATTTATTGTAGTCTTATTGAGCGTAAAACCTATTTGACATTGTAATTTAAATCTGTACAAATGAGTTTTGTAGCTTACGCAAATGTAGTAGACGTTAACTTTTGTCACGTCGCTGAATCTGCCTGCTACTGGACATTTGAATTCATTCTCTCTTATGCAATGTGATAGATTCTTTGTACACAATTTGGAAATGTCACTAAACACCGTATTAGCAGGGCAGTTCCCAACGATTGGTTGACTATTGCCAAAACAGATGTAGAATTTCCTACAATCGTCTTTATCAGAATACCGGCCTCTTATTCCATTGATGCATCCGAAATTTGCAAGAGCAGTCTTTGGGATTTGTTTGCTTGGACTCTCAGTTGTAGTTATAGAGACAACCGGTCTTGGTGTTATTTTTTTAATAGGGGCTTGTGAAGTAGTTATTACTGAATGTATTTTATTTTGTTTAGTTGACATTGGCTCAACTTGTGCTAGATTGTGCTCTGTTGAATGTGTTATGGTTTTTGGTGGTGATTTTGGTGTATTAAATTTGGTAGTGTTAGTTGCATTTCGTGATAATGATAGCCCATTTTTAGTGATATCTTGTGACACATTCTTCGATGGTATAACTGTTATTGTAGAATGTCCAAACGAACTATTGTTTTGAAGCTTATTTTCTTTAGCCGCACTGTTTAAATCTTTATTAGTATTCGTCGCTAACACTTTTTCAGTAACTTGATTTGTAGCAATCGTAAAATTCGAGTGTGACTTAGAGGGGCTCTGTTTGTCAGCAGCATTCGACAAATTGTTAGATGATTTGAAGTCTGTATATTCTGTAGCTATCGTTAATTTGCTCCCAAAATTAGCTGCATCAGCGTAAAATGAACTGTTGTATTGAGATTTGTTTGGGTTAACCAAATTTTTCTCGTTGATTTGCCCAGACAAACTCTTAGCTACTGTCTTAAATGAATTAACACTTTGTTGAGATGATACAGTAGCCTCTGGGAAAATATTGACAGAGCTACCATTACTTTTAGAAGAAGTACTAGTATCGCTTTTTTCTGTAACATATTGATAGTTATTCATTGCACTGGTAACATATTTTCTTGGATAATACGTTGCAGAGTTGTCAAGCTCTTGTAATGTTTTGGACTCACTCGTTTTAGTGCCGTGAGATGCAATTGGTATAGGTTTATTTATATTGGAGGTATTTATTTCTATATTGTAGTCAGGCACAGGTACAGCCGCTGAAATCACGGGTTTGTTCAAAGCAATATTTCCTTCAACTTGGTTTTTACTTGATTCAGTAGTCATTTCTATTTTGGTTGTTTTGGTGGAGTAACCACTGTAAGTTACATTTGGTTTAAGGTTGTTAACAGGTGGAACCGGACCAAGTTTACTAACACGTGAATCATAATTGTCCTTGGTTCCATATAATGAAGATTCTGTGTTATACATGCTGGAACTCGTTTTTGTACTAAAATCATGTGGTGAAAGTATAGGGTTAATGGCCCCATTTCCTTTTTCCTTAAAACTTTCTGGGGTAGATGTTTCTGATGGTGTGTTGAAATAACTTTCTATTGTTTTATAAACATTTTTGACGCTCTCCTTTATTGAAAATTCTGTTGTACTGTCTGTCTTAGGTACTGCAGATGTTGTCATAGCATTTCCACCGTTTAAAAACAAATCTTCTTTGGTGATAAAAGTTTCTTTGAGAATCGTTTCAGTTTGAATGATAGAGAGATTCTCAGTCTTCGCTATACTTGCAGGATACTTCGCTTTGTGAAGATCCCCAGCTACCGATAGGCTATCAAGTGAACTTGAAGGTAAGTTATCGTTTGTTCTAACTATTGGAATAGAAGGTTGGATTGTCACACCATTAGCATTCTGCATTTGTGGAAGCTGTGTGGAGCCGTTATCTATTTCCGAGTAAGTGCCAAATGACAAAATGCCCATACTGTTGATATTTCCATTATTCTTGATCCGAAATGACGTACTACTTTCAGTTACAGGACTAACTGCTTCATTTATTTTATCAAGTAAAATGTTAGACAGTGGATTGTAAAGTAAGTTATTCGTATTTTTATTAGATTCAATAGTTTGCATCGGCTGTCGAGTACTGAATATTTGTGTAGTTATTTCGACGTGTTGATCCATTTCATTTTTAGTAGATACATGAGATTCATAATCTATGCCGCCGATCGTTGTTGATTGTTGTGTGAAAGCAGTCTCTGTATTTTCAACAACTCTTGGTATTGATGTGAAATAATCGACTTCATTATTTGGGTAATTTATGAGGCTAGTTTCGTGTGCTTCATTTTCGCTTACTGTGGTCAATTTTGGAATTTGGTTGCTCGCTATATTACCATGAAGACTCGCTATTTCTTCTGTTGTAAAACTTACGTATGAATTATCTTGTGTATTCAAATTAGTCAGAGTTTTATAAATGTTTCCATTTTCTTTTAAAATTGAGTTGCTTTCCGTTGCCGTAGTAAATGAACTTGCCTCTTCTGCTAAATTGTCTACCACAGTATTAGTAATTTCTGTAGTTACTTGATTATTTGATGTCAAATGTTTGTTCTTCTGAGAGCTCATGCTATTTGAATTTAGCGATGGGGTAAAGTTTTCTGTCACTGTTGTTTCAGATGTGGCTTCTGCGGTGCTGGTAAGCTGATCTGAATACACTGAATTAGTACTTTTCGATTGATTCTTAATAACCTTCTGTAAATTTAAATCTATTGAGTTTATTACATGATTTAAATTTAATGTCGAAATCGATTCCAGATCAGTCGTTGCAGGCGTTTCAGCCGTCGGTAATTGACCAGCAATGTTTTCACCTGGAATCAAATTGACTCGTTCTGTTGTGTGAAGTTCACTATTCACTTTGACTGTTTTGCTCGTGTCCTCATTTATAACTACGTTGTTAGATATTGCTACGTCACTAGCATCGACATTATTATGAATCTTAGTTTGTTCTGTGGTAAATGCTGTTTCAGTAACTTGAAAATTATTTTTAGTTGTATGTTGGTTTTTATCCACAATTTCACCTACACTTTGAGGCTCTTGCGTTGGTTTTACTGTGTTTGGGCTTAAGTCCTTGACTTCATTTATGATATTAAATGATGTATCTATAGTTAGTCCATTCGACATATCTGTTTCATCAATGTTTGTGTATATTTGATGTCCGTTACTTAAGTTTGGCGTAGATTTTGCAGTTGCAGTTTCATTATCTTTTTTAATATTCACAGTTTGTACTGTTATTGGTATTATACCAGCTACTGTATCAGCCGTAACTTCAGGTGTGTTTTGATTTGGTTGTTCATCGGTACTATTATGAATTATTTGAACGTTATCAACTGGTAATTCGTTTAATACGTCACTGTCGCTTGCTTTTACAATACTAGTAAAAGCTGTTGTTTCCCCTTTAATTTTATCTTCAGCTAGTTTTATAGTTGTTGGTTCAGTAGTAGTAGCAGTGATTGTATTAATTGACTGAACGATTGTTGTTCCGGTTACTTTGGCATTAGAAGATATGTTATTATGAAATTTATCAATATTAGAAATAGTGGTATCTGGCACAATATTATCTACCAATGCAGTTATTATCGGTTGTTCAGTGACACCAAGACTCTGCACAGCCACACCTTCTGTAGTTATTATAGCAAACGAATTGGTATCAGTTGTCAAACCTTCCTGCTTTTGTTTTTCTGTTTCAATATCGTAATTACTTAATCCCAGTGTTACTTCTTCTTGAATCTGTATTGTTGGCTTGTTAGGTCCCGTAGCAGTATCAATTAATATCTCTGTTGTTACCTTTATGTCGGTCGCTTGGTCATTCTTAATAGTAATTGGTAGTTCAGTGCTCATGGATACCGACTTTGGTGTTGCCATAATAGAAACATTTGCCTTTTCAAAATTCACATCAACATCAGTTGCTTTTGTGGTTAGAGTGCTCATATAGGTAGGCGTTTGAATTTCAATACTTAAAACACTATTTTCAGTTATCGTATCAGTCGCTGTGCTTTGCGTTCTTGTTATTGGTTGCTCTGTACCTATATAAATGGGTTTTTGTGCTTCTGTAGTGAAGTCACTGGTTTTATTAACTATCGCATAGTTATCAAATGATAAGTAATTTTTATTTGTGGTTGTGTTTTTTGTACCAACAAAAATTGGTTTTTCTTCTTCTATAATTTGTTTTGTTGGTTCATGTGTAACAGTGGTATAAACACCCGCTTTTTCAGTTTTTTTATCGATATCACTTAATAAATCACTTCTAGTTGTAGTTATTAGCTCCGTGCTCAAATAGACTGACTGTTGTGTTACTGTAGTAAAAGCACTAACAATCTCAGTCGGCGAGCTGGTTGTATTGATTTTCCGTTGTTCAACAACATTATAAGTTAGTGTTTGTGCTTCCAAAGATAAATCACTTGCTTCAGTTAACACGTCGTTACCAGTCAATGTCGTTAGTGTAACCCTTAATTGTTTTGGTGTTTCCGTAGCAAATTCACTGGGATTTTTAGTTATTGTGTCGTTGTCCGTGGCTAAGCTTTGTGTACTAAATTTTGATTGTTGAATGCCTTTCTCGGTTGGTTTTTGTGCTCCCTTAGGTAAAACAATTACTTCAGCTGCCACATTGTTATCAGCCGTTGTGATATTTTTATTTGTTATTATTTGTTCATTCCCTTGTTTATGTTGCGTTGGCGTAGCTAAATCGCTGAGTTTCTCTGTTATGATGTCAGGGTCAGTAGCTAATCTTTTTCCACTTGATTTTGGCGATTCAATAATCGAGTCGTTCAGCTTTTGCACTTGTTCTATTGCTGAATTATTTTTATTTATTTTAGGTAGTTCGGTAACAAGTAATTTTTGTATTTCCGTAGTAAATACAATAGGATTCTCAGTCAACGCGTCGTTTTCAGTGGTTAAGCTTTGTGTATTATCTTTTGATTGTTGAACGCCTTTATCGAGTAGTTTTTGTGCTTCAATAAGTAAAACACTTACTCCAGCTGCAGCATCGCTACCAGTAGTTGTGGTATTTTTAGTACTTATTATTTGTTCATTCCTTTGTTTCTCTTGTGTTTCCGTAGCTAAATCAGTGGATTTCTCTGTTATGATGTCAGGGTCAGTAGCTCTTTTTTCACTTAATTTTTGGGATTCAATGCCTGTATCGATTAGCTTTTGTACTTGTTCTGTTACTGGAATATCTTTATTTATTTTAAGTTGGTCTGTGACAGGTAGCTTTTGTGTTTCTGTAGTAATGTCAACCAGTTGCTCAGTTTTTACATCAATATTAGTTGGTAAAATATTTATATCTGTTGTTGATTGTTCATTGTTCCGGTAGACAATTGTGTCGTCAATTAATTTTGTCGGTACTTGATCTGACTTACTAAAATTTTGTGTATCTAATTTTCTATCTGTAGAAATAATTAAAGGTGCTTCTGTTGTGTAAATATCATGATCGATATAATGTGTCGATAGGTTCACAGTTGTTGGTTGTTCTGAGGCAATTATTGTTTCGACAGTTACTCCATTTTTCACATCCATTTTGGTGACAGTAGTCACAGTCGATTGATATGTTGTTATTGGTAACTGATCCGGTACATTTTGTGCAACGTCTGGATTCAAAATATTTGATTGCTCTTTTTCAGAATTTTGGACAGATGTGGTAGTAAAATTTTCTTCGAAACCAGTTATTTGAAATTGTTCTTTATCAAGAGTGTGTTGAATTAGTGCAGGTTCGGGTGTTGTGGTTTGGATGTTCATATTTGCTACATTTTGTAATTCATCTGTAGAAACCAATGTTTGCGCTGTCGTTACCGGTAGATTGACACCTGTGACAAAGCTTTCATCGGTAATTAATGTCAGTGGTCGTTCTGTTGTAGTAGTAGTATCTATCATCGATGGATCTGCCGTTACGATAGCACCACTTATATTTCTACTAGTAAAATTATATGATGGACTTGTAGATGTAATGTCTTTTACTTCTCTTACGGAATCGTTTTGTACAAAGATGTAATTATTGTTCAACGTAACTATTGGTTCCGTATTAGACAATGTTAATGTTACATTATCTCCTATTGTTTCGTTTGTAACATTTTGTATTTGGTGAAGTGGTATTAGTGGTATATGTGGCATAGCGGTAATGACCTCTGCATTACCAGTTACAATATTATCAGATACAATATTAGTTATTCCATCAAATCGAGTTGTCACTTCATAACTCGGAGATATCGATATGAGCTCAGGTATATTTGAATTACTATTCACATCGCTCGAAGAAAATGCCTCAGCAGTGACATCAACCGTCGTATCCGTCGTTAGATTGTCCTCTGCGACAGACGTTATGCTCACTGTATTCATATATTTTTCAGAATACTCTTTAGTAGTACTCGTGTTCTTTGGTGGTGAGTTAGTAGTCACTACGATTTCTTCCCAAGGCTCAGTCGTATCACTTATAACATTACTAAGTGTAGTGGATGGAGTAGTCACAGCGGGATACTCGCATTCAAAGTGATTGTTACCCTGACACACTGTCGGAGGTGGACAGGGTATAAGAAAGTCATCGATGGATTGAGACACGCCTCCTCCCAAGTCGACGCATATCATAAAATGAGTAGAGTTGACGCAATGGAAAGATTTCCCGAAGCAGTCGACAGCTGACGCCGTTGATAACAGTGCGGACAGTACCTGCGTAGAAAGATGAGAATCAGAATCAATATTTGTTTTATTTGTGGTACGGTGACCAAAACCACTGATGAAAAATGATAACTCAATAATTTGACAGGGAACAAGCTGTTAACCCATATGCAAAAGCAGGTAAGCCTGCAACTGCTGCTACTATACAGTCTACAGAGCGTGCTGAGCTATGCAAAAATCTTCTTGGGTTATAAAAACTAAAATCCTCCTCATCCTTCCTCGATACATTTTCACAATCGCTTGTTTAATACAAAGAATTTGTTACAGCTCTTGCTTTTTTTAATTTGACATCTTACTTTGGATTAGCAATGAATGAGATAATGATTAGATCAAAAAACGTCCTAAAAATACAGACATCTCAAACATTAAATCATTCAAGTAAAAATATTTAAATATGAAGCATAACGTCACTACTCTGAAAAAATCTCGTATCTCAATCAATACGTCAACAAAATTGACCCTTAAAATAATGTTCATAAAGTTCGCTTAAGAAAAATTATAGATTTTGAGGTAAGTACGAGCTTTTTTAAAAGTAGTGAATACTGCTACTACGCGATGAATATTGCATTTAGCTTTTTTATATACAACCAATACAACTCGAAGGGTACTTACCAACACTGTTCCGAAAATTTCGTTTATATTTTTGGTCCTGAAAGCCATTGCCGCGCCTCATCACCGTTCTGTCTAATCTCAGGCTATGGTTAGCATTCAGTCGTTTAGCACTATTCGTTTTGGTCGTATCTAGTCGAATGAAGGTGCTCTGCTCTGCTTAGATAATTTCAAAGGCGTTATTTACATAGCCCGAATCATTTGCATTAAGATTACAGTGACGCTGGGCAAATAAAGACGTGACACCGGATTTCCTGCGGTGAAACTATTTTCCACGGCGTGCTTAATAGTTGGAATGGTGACTAATTACAAGAAATTGTTGAGATTATTTTTCATTTGAAATGTATTACATGTAATAATTAATCGATGATTATAAGTGCCCTCTCACAACAACTACGGGACATTAATAATATTGCATGCTTGCAAACACGTTGAGTTGCTGTACTTTCACCTGCATTAATTTGCCACAGCGAAGCGTGCAAAAAATATTTGACACGTCCTACCGTCCCTAGAAATAGAATCGTATCAGATAATAAAATATGCAAGCTTTGTTGTGTCAGATATTGATGCTGGTGAATGTACAGCTGCTTGGAGCATATTGCCTCGCAAAGGTCTGCTTATAATCCTGAAAATTTAAAATTAATTAGAAGTATTTGTATTTAGTTTAAAGCTCTAAAATTATACCAAAAGGATCTTAATCTTGGGTGATGTTTTAGCCATCTATATGAATAACATGCAATCATTAATAGTTAAGACAAGATTTTCTGTAGGTACATATGTGGTAAATCGGGTGTACTGCCGTTTCGGCAAATATTTTTCGCCAAATTTCACCTCCCAAAAAACTTATCGCAGTAGTTTGATTTCCCAAACGAATCTTTAGCATAATAACATTTCGAATTTTATTTATTTGATCAAATTATCATTTGGCATAATTTTACATTGTCAAGTTTTATTATGACAAACGTAAGCAAATGTTTTCTTTTGTCTAATATTATATTCCAAAAAAAAATTTTTGTTCAAAATGACACTTCGCACACGAACCAACCACAGAAACCAACTGCTACCAGAAAAGTAGGTTATTATGCCATGCAATATTTTGGGAAGAATTCTTTATGCCAAACGATACATTTGACTAAATAATTCTTGGTAATATGAAACATGACTAAGTAATTATTTTTAAAACAATAATTTGCCAAAAAAAAATATTGACTGTAAAATTGCGATAAGTTGTTTTAGCAAATGATTTTTTGCCAAATGATAATTTGAGTAAAATATTTTGGGATGTGATACTTTGGGAAAACTTTTTTGCCCATACATTAGTAATCCGGTAAATCGTAAATAACATAACATACACACTCCATAACTGTTATAAACTGTGTGTACGAACAGTAATAAATACTTTATTTATAGTGTTATGTCACGTTATCTCATTGATGTGATTACTTCATCCTCATTTCCTCAGGGAAAATTTGTAGATCTTAACAAATATAATTAGATCACATCTGTTATTGTAGATTTTTCCACATCATTAAACCACCTTTATTGATGCAATTAACGCGGATTACGAGCAAGTAGGTAGTATTTGCTTAAAGAAATTGTTACTTACTTTAATTTGTGTAACAACCTTGTTTTTATTCAGCAAATAAATACCTACCTACTGTTTTTTTGGATAATTGCGAAGTTTTAAGTAGGTTGCCAGGTCGAATATATATATTTTTTTGTAAAAATAATTTATTTACGACGTATTTCTAAACATATCACAATCATCACTTGGTGTAGGTATAGCTTTTAAAAGTAGCATGAGTTCGGTTTGCATCACGTCAAAATGTTTCCCAAAAATAAACATTCATTAACTATAGTTAACATTAATCAAATTATACGTCTGCTGAGCATTAAAGATCTAATTTTAGTATTGTAAATCGACACCGCAACTATGATCGTCCATGTCATAGTAACAACGGAAAGTATGACGCCTAAGATAAACATACACATCTGTAAGTCACTTTCTAAGTTTGTAAACAAGCTTATACATGTATAAAACGTGACGATGAGTACAGCAGATAGTGATTCCAAAGTACTTTGCAGTTTAGGCCACTTTCTAACGCCGATGAAGTCTTGTACGGTGCACTCCCAGCAAGAACTAATGGCGCCAAAACCGAGCCCGGCCACGACGCAGCCGATGGAAAACAAGTCTTGGTTGTCTGACGCAGCCAATACTGAAACCAGGAATATAGTTGTCAATACATACAGAATATTAAACGGAAGCTAATCATGTCAATACATTTGGATGACGAATTTGACTTACCAAAGCATGCTACGGTGGATATCATCAGACCGAGAACTGCGACGTATTTAAAGTTTCTCTTCGGAGTTTGTGCGAGCCACGGCGTGCTCAACAAAAAACAAAGCCAGGTAAATCCGTGAAGTGACATAAGAAAATTGGACTCTGTCATTGATATCTTTGGGCGTACATGTGATGCTATCATCGGCAATAACACCAAAGATATCGAAGTTAAGCTCAATTTGGAAAAACTGAGCAACAATGCTGGATAAAATCTCCACGAGGATAGCGACCTCGTCAAAGGTTTGATAAAAGTATCATTGATAGTATACATTGCAAATACCAACCGCCTCCGTAGCCGGTATACTCTATACGATGGCATCCAAAATCGCCTCCTCATGCTAGCATAAGCAGATTGACAGCGGAAACTAAAGGATTTCATTATCTTCTCTCTTTGAATATCTGTAATTGGTGAAATATTATCGTACGTCACTTCAATTTCAGAAAATTCTCTATTTTCACTGCCTTCGCGCTCACTCTCTGAGTCTCTTCTAACTTGTTTGGCTATGTACTCGTCAAAATTATCACCTAAGGTGCTCAGTCTCTTGATTGCTGCACTGAACCTTTTCTTATTCGTACTTGTATTGGTTTGATTAACATTATAACTGTCTTCGTCTTCTTCGTCACTTTCTTCCGTTTCTTCTGGTATATCAGGAAGTATGTCGATTCCGAATAAATTTCTTCTCTTTTCTTCTGGACTAGGAGGCGGTGTTATTGTCGTAGTAAAATACTCCTCACCAGAGTCAATCCTCATCACTTCTTCTCTGTGCAAGTTGTCATCAGATGGACTTTTCCAGCATTTTTTGCTCATGTCATGTAATGGCAATTCGTTTGTGTAGTAATCACTGTCAGCAGCATTACTATAAACTGCATAAGTTTTAGATAAATCACTGTATCTTGAATATGAAACTGGCCTTTTTATGTTATCATCTATTTTGAGTAGCATGATAGCTGGCAAGGTTTGGAGCATGATTCCACTAAGAACTATGTGGGCATATGAGTATCCATATTGATCGATTAAGGCTGCAATAATATGAGGGAAAAGGGATTGTCCGACAGCTTGCCCCGTGAGACAGACCCCTCGAATTATGCCGAGCCGCGAATCATACGTGTCGAAAATGATAGCTTCAACTTGTGCTGATATTAGCGACGATCCAAGACCTGAAACATTATAAATCAAATTAAGTGTAACCTGGTCTACATTTTTATTTTTGGTTCTTGGCGGATTAACATACCTCCAATGATGCCATAAACAAATGGTTGTACTTTCAATGGCACGAATCCACAGATCAATAAACTGGAAACTTGAAGGAGAAGACCAAAAGCCGCCATCAGGCGATATCCGACCGGGCCGCCCCAAGAATCTGCTGCTTCGCGACACCAGCATTCTGAAATCAAATGTCAATCACAGGGTCACGATTATATTATATCTAACTTTTTAAATAAACGTCGCACGAATTGAGGATTCTGGTCAAAGAAAATTGTGCCAATTGCAACAGGTACCCACGACCCACGGCTAGCTACTATGTAAGTAGCTATCAATCGATCCAACCATATCAAGATCGCGGTGCGTTGTAAAAAATTGCTACCTACCTACTTGCACAATTTTTCTTCAAAAAACGCACATTTTTGTAAAATAACCTTACGTGTTATGCCGAAGGTTAGTATACAGAGAACAGGGGCAGACAATCCGAGCCATGTTGGAACTCCCAGCTGGAATGAGTGTAGTAACAGCACGCCGTACGACAGCACTAGATTAGGCAAGAAAATCTGCAACAGAACAGGACGTATTAAGTGTTTTCAATATGAAAAAAGTTAGATGATGATGATAGAGAATGAAGATACCAAACATTTGAAATTTCGTTAGTTTTTAAGACTTCGGGAGAGACCTGAGTTCAACGCGTAAATAAAAACTCAATAATCTCAGAAGTTAGATTTAGATATAGACGATCCGAGACATCTTCGAGCACAAAGTATCTTGCAGGTTTATCATTACGTGTGTTTGTTTTGCACACTGAAAAAAAATCACGATCGACAAGAGACTGACTAAAGATAAGAACGGGTCTGATTTTTTTATATGCTCAATCAGTAGCCATCACGGAAATGATTATTGTTGATCAATGTCAACAAATCCAATCGGTTATCTGAAGTGAAAAGCACATGATTCAATGTCGTTTACATTCTGCTGATACGCACGCATTTTCTGTTTTGTGCTAATTTATGAACAGCATTTATTTTGTGATTTCCTCTTACCGCTTCTTTTGAACAAAGTAGGTAAGACTTATGTACCTATTGATACCTACTTATTTACTGCAATTTATTTATCCATCGATTTTTGAAGCATTGAGTCAATTCAATATGTACACCTAAGTAGATAGGTATAAGTACATTGTTACCGCCGAGAAACTATTTATGTAGTATCACGGTAAAGAACGCAAGAAGTTTAAAACTGGCGCCAGTTCATATATGTAGTAGAAGCGAGAATAAGTGAGAATTGAGATACTTTACATAGTTTAGCATGCACTTATGAAAAGTGATGAATATTTTTTTTTCTCATATGTTTATAGGTACCTACAAACCGAAACCGACATCGACATGAATTAACGAGGAGTAATGTCAAGTAGAGTCCTTGACTGATGAAGACGCAACTTCACTCACAGTCTTATAAGTAATTCGAGATTGACATCAAACTGCTGAGGTCAAAATTTCTGTTGCGTATGCAAACGCCACACATTTAGGTAGTACATGTATCCGTAATGTAGAGATAAAATACCTAGATTGTAGTCAAACATTACTACCTAAGTTCTAAATAGAAATGTGACGTCATATCATGACCACTGATAAAACGATTCCAAACAAAATGCACTATCCGCCTTACTAAGAGACGATTATTTTTAATAGTACACACTTAACACGTTTTATTTTCAAATGTATAGAAAATCCACATTTATAAACGAGTAGGTACCTAGGTACATTAAATATAAACATTTTCCATGATACTTCGATTTTTAATGCGCAACATTATGCAAATAAGCAGGTAGGTATAGTCGGTAATCACGTTAGGTACATAACGTGCAACTCTTCACACAAGGTTCATTGAAGATTGCGTTTGTCTGCAATATATCACAACCAGTGGCCGGTTCACATAATTGTGCTGGGAGTCGATTCAAAATTTAATGTGTGTACATTTAAGAATTTGAAATACTAAAAGTACTAGCTTTTGCCAGCGGCTTCGCCCGCGTGGAATTCGGTTATCGCGCGCTGTTCCGTCGGGAACTGTGCATTTTTCCAGGGTAAAAAGTAGCCTATGTCAGTATGTCACTCTCAGGCCCATAAACTATCTCTATGCCAAAAATCACGTCAATCCGTGGCTCCGTTTCGACGTGAAAGACGGACAAACATATACACAAACACACACTTTGGCATATAATATTAGTAAGTATGGATTAAATTATATTGACCCGGATAACTCAGTCTTAAATCGAGTTTAGTTCGACATGTTTTCGGGCTAATTCGTAGACCTTCCTCTTAGGAGCAACGCGACTCGGCGGCTGCTTAAATATTATAAGTACCTACTGTTGACTGATTCAAGCAAGGTCCTGAAATTTTATGAACTACGACCTTTCTAACTAACTTAGGTACTCCTCCGCTACCAACCCCCTTCCCCCCTTTGCTAGCGGTAGTAAAATAACAAGGTATAGAGCAAAGGGAAGAGGTAGGTAGTTCATGAAAATATTATATCTAAGTAAATACATACGTTTAAAACCACAACAGAGAACAGAAGAGACCAGCGCCACGCTGCGCCCCGAGTTGTTGCTTCAATGTCCATCTAATTTGTTATTTTCTTGCATCTTCATAAAACCCTAACACTGCCTAACGATGCCAACCTTGCTCACTTCACTATTACGTCATTATGGATCACCTAAAGCACTATTTACAGGGTACCTATTTAATTATTTGAAATGATTACAGAGAGCATGTTGACGTATTGACAGCGCTGCTGTCCTGTTATCGAAATGCCGAACACGTAGGAAGGTACTTAGACTTTATCTTATCTAAGAGCAAGAACCCGACTTTACTTCAAGTAAATTGCGTTTTCTGTTTTCGTCAGTAAACTTGTTTTGTGGTGAAAAACATATGGCGTGTTTAAATATAGTATAGATACTGCCCTCCTAAGCCAAAAGGCGCTATCTCAAAAACAACACTTGAGTTATTATTATTAATACTATTGTGTAGTTTAAAACATTCTGCATCAAATGGTGTAAATGACAGAAAAGCGTTTTTTTTTTGAGATAGCGCCTTTTGGCTTAGGAGGGCAGTACTTATAGTAACTGTGAGCAGGCCCCTCTTCCCCACTGGGCACACTGGGCACGTGCCTACGGCCCCGCGATGCATTGGGCCCCCCTAGTCCCTACTCCATTACCAAACGATAACCGATAGCTACTCCACTCTCGCCTGAAAATCAGGCTTACCGAATGTAGCATGTTGTGTCCAATGCCTCTAATAGGTGAAAGACGGCCCTGACTGTGAGGTAGCACTAACCTCGGAGTATTAATAATCTACTATCAGCGTTTATGAGAGTTAATTCTTTAAAGCTCTACCCTATCAAGAAAGATATACATAGATACTTACTGATTGGCTTGGTGACAACGACCGATTTTATAAGTCATAATTTTACCAGAAATTGGATAGGAAGATACGGTCGAGGACATTAAATTACCTATGTTATGTTATACATTAGGTAACATTAGGTATACCTAGGTATATATATTATAACATTAGGTATAAGTACCTAGGTATTCGTACACCTAAAACATTTTATTCGCCTTGTCAAAATAGAACAAGGTTTAACTTTCGTGATTTTAACCCCCGACGCAAAAAGAGGGGTGTTATAAGTTTGACCGCTATGTGTGTCTGTCTGTGGCACCGTTGCTCTTAAATGAGTGGACCGACTTGAATGCAGTTTTTTTTTATTTGAAATCAGGTTTTCTAGCGATGGTTCTTAGACATACCTATTTCATCAAAATCGGTTTAGCCGTTTTTGAGATATTGAACTGAAGTGGCAAAGTCGGGGGCTTTCCAACTTTTCGTCACTCATAGTTATAGTTAAATACATACTAGTCTACTCGTAATCACGGCCACTGCTCTCTGGCCGAAACGTTCAGGTAAATATTATTCGCGTGTCGTGATAAGACCCGTTTATGGTATTTAACTAGAATGAGGTGCAAAATAATAGTTCCTATGTTTTCCGCTTAGGTAGGTACGTAATTTATGCAGCTGCTATGGATATTTTCATCGTTAGATATGGCGCCGATTAAGATTTTTTTGATCGTGTCCAATTCCCGAGTTTTGGTCAGTATTCAGTATTTATTTATTGCATCACCTTATACAAAAAATTATAAAAAAATTATGCCCTGTTGGGGCGTGGCAATTTTAAAATTAATTACTGTAATTATTATTAATACAAGTATCATACGAACACTAAATAGCCTGGTTAAGTGTGGAAAATGGTGAATGAGTGTGGAAAGTGGAAAATGCCCCCCATCATAAATCCAGTCTTGTTCGAGGAAACATGGTCAAGTATCATTATAAACACTAAATAGCCTTGTTAAGTGTGGAAAATGGTGAATGAGTGTGGAAAATGCCCCCCATAAATCCAGTCTTGTTCCAGGAAACAGGGTGTGGGATTCTCCCACATAGGGCACTCCACTAAAAAGCTCACGTGTTTCCTCGTTAGCGTTGAGTGTGGATGGCACGGGGGCATAAAGTGATTACCGCGACGCCCGCTGGCCGTCTCGGGATGATAGTAGCATAGAAACAAGGTAAATGTAGTATACGTAGTTCATTATCACGAAAAGTATTTTTCGATTGATCTTACGGTTTAATTAATTCCGATCTAATTCGGACCGAATTTTGTGAAGAAAATCACGCTCTCTATTTGTCAATGTCACTGTCACTAACTAATGTCAGTAATTCTTTCATTCACCATTTACTTACGATTTACGCGCAACAAAAAAGTAGATATTATATTTATAAAACCCTGTATTTTTACTTTAGCTAATGCATTATGGTTAACGAAGCATTGTTGCAAGAATACTCTAGCTCCGTTGAAAGACTTAAAAAGCAATGTATGGAGGCAGGCATGACCGAAGACGAATTTCGCCGATTATATTTCGAATCTCTTGACTCTCTAGAAAACCGTAGTCCCAGGATAATATCTACTCGGTGGAAATATATCACAAAATACCGTATTGTTCTAATTGGACTATTTGTAACACTTTGCATTGTATACAATTTTAAATCAATATACAGTACCCTAGTTTGCAATTTACAGGAATATATATATCCTGGTTTGAGGCTACTCAGGCGTATATCGATTCCTTTCATATCTTTATTCCCTGGATTAACGGGTGAGCTTGTATGTAGTAGAAAATAAACTAACATTAATACATACCTACTTTCAAAATAATTCAATACAAACATTTACAACATGAAGATAATAATGCATTTTTTTTCTTCAGATCTGTATCATGAAACATGTTTAATTCAAAACCCATTTTTCACGGTGGTTGATATGGACTGCTGGCCATGCAGCTCTGTTACTAATGTCAGAGAACTATATGATCCCAAAATAATATCAAACCAACAACATTCCACCCCTTTTATTTATGAGGCAAGTGTCTATAGTCATCCACCTCAGAGGGCCTACTCCGAAATCCGAAAATCGAAGTTTGTATTGTACCGTTTCTCTCACTCTCATATTAAATAGTATAAGCATCAGAGGGATGGAACAACACAAACTTCGATTTTCAAATTTCATAGTTGCCCTGCTGTACCTATGTAATAAATTTATCAGCAAAGCAGTCATGTTTAAATTTGATTTGGTCAAGGACTGGCTTTCTTTTCAGTCAAAACCTGTGAGCAACTTCAGGTTTTATGTTTATTTTTTAACCTTCCATTTAATGATTAAACAATTTCTTACACAGACTGAGCAGCAGGTGATTAATTTGAAAGCACTGAAAGAATTATACATCAGAAATAAAGAACTGTTTAACCAAGAATCACCAAAAGTTTTAGTCAATAGCAAATATTATTTAAAACCCAATGAAGTATTTAATACCCCAGAAGTATTAGCTGACAAAAATTTTTTTGTTTGGTAAGTTTTGCATAAATTTCTAGCCAATTTAATTGAATAAAAATTTATTTGTTAGCAGTTTAACACAAAAATCCTCCTACACTTCTGACCTTGCTTGTTTAAAATATATGTAGGTAACTTTTAATGGGTCAATTATTATGTATTATCACGTATTATTAAATATACACTTCTTTTACTTTTAGGAAATTCAACACAATGAATATTGCCAGAGTATTACGTCAAGCAATACCCAGGCCCAAAGTGGTTCCCAAGTTTGGACAGAGTACAGAACGATTTCTAATAATGGACTCCAGGCAAGAGCTCTTCCATGTTCCTGACACAGAATGCAGTTTCTCATTCCTCTTAGTGTTAAGTGGGAGTCGAACTGTGGATTTAAAACCAGCTGAAGAATGCAAACATCAGTGCAGATCATTGAGGGTGGAATTAAAGGAGACTTATTTGTGTTAGTATCACTAGTAGTAAGGCTCACAAGCATTTTGCCCTCCTGTTCTAGTGTGTTATGAATATTGATGCATACAATAACTATTCGCGTCAACTTCTGATATAAGTAGTTTCTCTTTAAGTAAAGTATTCATTCATTCATCAAAATGCATAACACACTGGAACGGGCGGGCAAAATGCTTTGTGAGCCTTACCACATTACCTACATTACCCACATTACCTTAATACATTTGGGTAAATATTCAGCGTTTTTGTGGCGTTTTTTTTTTCGTTATTACTGCTTTATTATTATCTGCCATCAGTCGCAAGACTATAATCAGATCTTTGGAGGGAGAAGGTGGCGTTTGTAGAGAGGTGGGCCATCAACCAGCTCTCACGTCTTCAAGGGAATACATTTGCCTTTTTTAGTTTTTTTTGTATTGCAAGGTCGCAGCAGCACTTTTGCAAGCGAATTTGGATGTTGTGAAAGGCGCTCTCTATATGACTTTTTGAATAGCTCTATTTCCGAGATTATGGTTGGCATTTCTAGATAGGAGCATTATTAAAATAGATTATGCTAAGGGTAAAATTTTCGCGACTTGTCCTTCCATTGTGGTAATCAACGTGGGATGGTACCTAATGACGTTTAATGGAGCTGTCAAAACGCTCAAATATTCGATTAGTTTTTTGGAGTCTTTTTGTATTTTTTATTTCAACTCCAAATTTGTTACTTTTACGGGCATCCCGTGAAACCATATCGAAAATACAAACTGACACATGGATGCACAGAAAAACCAGAAAAAGAGACCAGCGCTGGGAATCAAACCCAGGTCCTCAGCAATCCGTGCTGCGTGCTATAACCCCTACACCACCGCTGGACAGGAACCTAGACACGAATTTTTCCTATGCATACATATCTCAGGTTGCTTATTTCTACTACGCTACTTATGCAGCAGCACTAGCGACATCTATGTTCCCAAATATTCACCCATTTAGATATTGTAAAAATGTTCATAGTGATTTCTTTGAACTGTTTTTTTTTATTTCAGTATGGTACAACTGGTGGTACTGGAGACCTGTGGTACAGCCTTCATTAGGAAACAACACCCTGATTGCCCATGTGGGCTCCTACTGTTAAATAAAATTAAAACCTGAGTACCAGCAAAGTCCATTTATTAACATCAATCATAAAATTAAATAATAACTCTTAAATAAATTTGCTAAAAAACGAAAGAAAGTCCAGTCAGAGGACTGCCCACACAATATTGTGCTATGACTATTAGGCTATGTACACATTCTATGGTTAGCTGCGCGGTTTTAGCATACCTACCCTCTTCAAAGTATCGCTTGAGAAAGAGATGACGCGCTCGAGAAACCACACTGTTAGCCGTATCATGCATACATAGCCTTATGTTAATACTAATGGTATGTCATTATTTCCTTGAGGTGGCATGGCTAATCACAACTGTCTTTTCTGTTTAATCTGGTGATTAATCAAACTTCTCTCTAAGCTGTTTTTTGAGCAATACTGGTATAAGTGAGACTGAAGCGAAGACAGTCAGGACAAGAATGGATGTCCAAGACCAAGCCTCACTGGTGGAGGTGAGGGTGTGCAGTGTTTGCCCCGCTTGGATTGCCACAAATGATGGTGGGGCCACACCTGAAAAATATAGGTTTTTTTTTAAATCTCTTTTACCAGCTCTGCAAAGCAACAATACAGCTTTATGACTTATTTTTGTCTGCATATGTGCAAGTTCTCAAAGCTCTGATGAAACATTACAATTATTGACCTTTAAAATTTCTTTAGTCACTACCAATGACTTTAGTTCACTTGGTAAGCTTAACCTAGAATTCTAAATTATCTTAATATATGGCTGAATGAACTGATATAAAAAAATATAAATGGCTAAACTAATAAAAGGACAAACAATAAATCTCACCAATAAAAGTTCCTAAAGCAAATGGCACTAGAGGCACACCAATCACAGGTGCTGACATATTAATAAACCAGTTAGGTAAAAAGGGGGTGACCCTCAAAAATATAATGTAGTTCAGCAAATTGTTCTGGTGTTTTTTTACTGCCTTTGCCCACTGAGCAGCTCTTGCAGGGAAGAACCTCTTCACTAACTTCTTCCCGAGAAGGTTAGACAGGAAGAAGCAGAGACTTGCTCCGATTGCTGAACAACAGCAGACTAAAAGCAGAGCTAGGTAAAATGGAAATAGGAACCCTGAGAGTATACTCAGGAATATTGATCCAGGTATTGCAAATGTTTGCAAACTGAATAATTATTGTTAAGGATTTTTTATTAATTTTTATTTATTTATTTATTTAATAAAACATTACACCATAATATTGATGGCATAATGGCATCTAAAAAGTATTTATAAAACAAATAAAATATAAAACATGTCATGTTACTCCAGTAACTTTATTAAAAAGTTCAACAAAAGAAAGAGGTTCTCAGATCATCAGAATCTTTTTTCTTTCAAAAATTTACTTCATATATTGCCTATACTAAAGCAACATAGCAAATAACATTTAAAATGTAATTTTTGCAAGAAAAAAAATATTTTTAATTTGTGTTGCTTTTGTATTTAAGCAGCAATATGATGGATGCATGAACAAACACCTGTTCCAATTCTAGTCGTAACTAAATCAATTCACCTTCTTTGTTGCAGTAATATTCAAAATGTATGAGTTTAGAAATATACCCACTTGCTTGTTTGCCATCCAGTAGATAAAAAAAAAACTACTATTGTCTTAGACCCAGCCCAGATCCACCCATGTGGGTGTAAAATGACTTGCCACCACAATCATTAGGTTAATTGATCCAACTATAAAAATCACCATATTTTTATAGAGTTGTATAAAAAGGATACAATATGTAAATGAGGAAAACTCCACACATTACTTCATAGAAATACTTTTCTTTATACCGGTCCAATACTAGACCCAGTTGTTTGGCGTCATCCAGGTCCCATGGTAACTTAATATGCTTTTTTTCATGCCTAGAAACAAAACATCAAATAAGGGGCTGTTTCAACATCCTTTGATTAGTGTTAACTGACGGTTAAATGTGATGCCGACTCCGTCTATTTGAACAAAACAAATAGAGACGGCACCACATTTAACCGTCAGTTAACACTAATCAATGGATGGTGAAACAGCCCCTTAATATGTTACAGAGTTTGTATTTATCTTGCCTCCTCAACTAGCTTCAGTAAGCTAGTTAAGAAAGCAAGATAAACTCAAGATAATACAAACTTTTTCATGAAAATATAATTACAATTTCAAAGCATTCACTACATCCATACATTTTTTTTTACTTCTGATATTTTAACGAGGCTTTAGCACACCAGATGTGACTATGTCAGCCTCATGGGGAGCCTCATCTATACAATTATATTATCAAACTTCTGTAAGTACTAAGAAATATTGAAATTTTTGCCAATGTAAAATGAAAGTCAGATAGCAAGGTTGGAATGTCCTACTTAACAACTTACTCTTCCAAATCCGGAAATTGTCTATACAGAAGTCCCAAAGCCAGCAGTGAAGAGATGAAAATAATGACCACTAATACTAAAGCATTGGATGTCGATAAATCACTTGTACTACTTGTATTGGCAACGGCATCTGTAACAGGATACAATGGTCGTTTGAAACATTTAATGTTTTAACGAAACAAGGGCAGGACTTGAATGAAAACAAGGAACAGGTACTTGAGAAGCGAGTGCGGGTGCGAGGATGAGGTGCAGTGTTCTCAGTTGTTATTTGCTCAGAGCCTAGCTGGGAGATCTCAAAGGATGTGGTTGATATGGACGGGTCTTGAACATTTTCACCTTTATTCCTAGACGAGCGTCTACTGTCAACTGCGCTCATGTTTTCTGGTCCAGCCAAAACTAGCCCTCCTGAAACTTGTTAGTAATTACGAGACAAAATAACAAATGAAAACTTAACACCTTTTTATCATAACATATTACTACTTATATACTCATTATCATACGAATTCTATAAAATAAATAATCGAAGGAAGCGAGAAAACGCTTCTTTCAGTTCAATGCAATGACAATGACAACGTGATGACAACCTTCCTTAAACTGACATCTTTGACATTGACATCTGAGGATGACAGTAAAGCAACAGTTAAAAAGTTGTTTAAGTGACAAGTTTAAAAGCCACAAAGGAGATTAAATAAATATCGGAGATCTCGGGAACGGCTTTAACGATTTCGATGAAATTTGGTATGTAAGGGTTTTCGAGGACCAACAATCGATCCCGGGTTGCTCTTATCTCTGGGAAAACGAATGTTTTTGAGTTTTGACTCGCCCATACTGGTTTTGTTAGTCTTTGACGATGATTCCCTTGGTATAGGTACTTGCGCTACTAAAGAACTCGAAGAGCGACATCACTCGAATTTTTTCGAAGGCTTACATTACGAGTATTATTCACTATAATATACCATATTAGTTAACATTACATACCTAATTACTGCCAGTAGGACCACAAACATGACAGGATCACTTATGATATGATGAAGTGGAGAAAGTGAAAAACAATAATTTCACAACTAAAAAAATATCCCCACTGCTTGAAGTTTTTTAGGGCACCGTACATACGACTTATAATACAAACCATTTTCTTCTGTTATTGGCACCGTCCCTCAATAAAACGGAACCAGTCTTCCAGCTACCACTATTTCCCCAGGAATGTCATGGAATATTTAATTACAGAAAGCGCGTCTTGTTGTGATTAATATCAAACACTGGGGTTAGCTCTCAGCTGTTGTGTCTCAGACAGTGGTGGCGCAGTACCGTAACTTGGTGTAAGATATATTTTGCAAGGCGATGGCGCTCCACACATTATAATAGAAGACGGATTTTTAAACGACCAAAAATAACGAGAAACTTTCGAGGCGCGAGGCCTCTCAGACCGCCATCGTGCCGTATATAATTATGGTCTACGTCACCTCCGCCTAGGGCCTAGACTAGACCTAGAGCCGACTCTGACGAGACTCTGAAGTTCGAAAATCGAAGTTCGCATCGTACCGTCCCTCTCGCTCTCGTATAAATAGTATAAGTGTCACAGGGACCGAAAGACACGAACTTCGAATTTCGTAGTAGCCCTGCTGCTCTCAAAATCAATAATGTATTTTCGATTTTCGTCTATCAATAAAGTAACGAAAAGTGGCATCTTGTGTGTATTCTAAAAAAACATTACTTGCCAAAAATATCAGAAATAATAAATAATTAAGAATAAATGATAACTTACTCTTTTCTTACACGGACAAGATAACCCATCCGACAAGTCCAACAGTCAGCAGTGAAACAACCAAAACAACAATCGGCATTAAACGTTCTGAAGCATCACTGCTGCAAAGAATTCTGTCGAAGACGGGATCTGTAAATTTGATTGTAGTTAGGTACTTAAACTTTTAAAACTAAATATTACTAGTTGCATAGCAAAGCGAATTCGCTCGTCGAAATGGCAATGGGCAGGCCATAACTGAGAACAGATGGCCGTGAGGCCGAAAAGTTCTCGGATGGAGACAGCGGATCAGCAAGCACAACGTAGGACGTCCACCAACGACACAGAATAACTAATATATAGTACTACCGTACTAACGAGAAGGAAGGATATGACCTGGTTAAAGCCGCGGGTTCACTGTGGATGCAGGCCGCTTCCAACCGAAGCATCTGGAGGTCTATGTCCAACAGTGGGCGTCCTACGGCTGATATAAATGACGATGATTAGTCAGAAAATGCAATATATACGAAGAGGTAAACGTGGGTACTTTGGGAGTCAAAGTTCACTGGGCGAGAGCGTATCATCTCAGGTGTTGGATGCCACGTGCCTAGCTGGGACATCTCAAAAGACGTGGACGACACGGACGGGTCTTGCACATTGTTCCTTGTTAAGCGTCTTCGTGTGTTGTGGTTTTCCATATTTTCTGGGCTAGTCAAATTATAACCAGCTCAAAAAAAACCTCAGAAACTTGTTCGTTATTACAAATTGATCAAATTAAAATAACTTTTTTGGACTATATTCGTTGTGAACTGAATAGAATTTTGTTGATGATGATAAATATTGTGTAGGTAAACACAATTTCCCTTCAAAGAATGACATGACAACCTAAAACAATTAAAAATAAAAATTGATAGTGCAGCCTGTCACTACTATCGGCTGGTTTTTTGCCAATCGATACCTAAAGAAGTATAGATTTAGATTACCCTATTAGTTAGTACCTATACCTTCTTTCGTAAGTGCAGCACCGGCACCAGGGTTGGAAAATCAGCCGGCGGCGTCTCTACTTCTGCCAGCAAACAAACATTCAAAAGTCAACACAAAAATACCTAGGTAACGTAACTGGTCTACTGATAATTGTTTGGGATACGAACGTTACAGCCACTCAAACTGCTTATTAGCTTCCTATAGCAGCTATACCTACCCTATAATTGTAAAGGTTTAAGGTATACGAGTATTATACTATCTTAGGAGCGCAAAATTAAGTAGCCAGATGCTTGCAATGGGGTTAAAAAAAAAAACAAATTTATAAGGCACGTTCTTTAACAGAATATTTTCAGTGCGCGAGTCCAAGTCCAACTCGCACTTGACCGGTTTTGTCAATGCGATTCAATTTCTTGTGGTCACAAGGCATAAAATTAAATAACGGCGTAACGTATTTACGAGTAGGTATGGACGTTAGAGGGAAGGAGTACGAAAAGCAGCAGTCGAAAAGTAATTAAATAGGAGGCGCAGCAAGGGAGTAAATATACCTATATCTGGGTATACTAATATTATAAAGAGAAAAGATTTGGATTTTTGTATGTTTGTGTTTTTGGATGTTTGTTAAGAATCAAAAACTACTACTTAGACCGATTTTAAAAATTCTTTCACAATTAGAATGCTAAATTATTCTAAAGTGCCAGGGTTTCGTAATAAAACTTCAATAATGTGTCTCAAAGTGTAAAAAAAGTTGCCATAAAACATCTTTCATTCATCGCATGCGCTGTGGAAACTATTGATGAGAGAACAAAAAAATGTTCTACTATATATATTAAACAATATATCAATATCTACAAAAAACTTCGCAATACCATATGTCCAACTATTGTAATTATGTCACTACAATACTTTTTACGTTTTAAAAGTTGATTGTAATGCCGACTAAAATCAGACCATGTTATACATACCTTTGTATTAATCCTTATCGAAATAAATAGTTTCATATTCAAGATGGTTTCAACACCTGTAAATTAATTTTTGAATTATTCAAATCGGACATTCCATTCAAAAGATATTACGAATTTAAAAATATCAATCTAACCAAAAAATGCATTTACCTAACTACGTGGACGCGCCCCGGTTTCGCGCGGGTCGGGTGTTGTTTTTGGGAAATGGAGCTGAAAAATGTGTGTGAAGTGCCCTCGATAAGAGACCTTTTTAGAGTTCTGTGCCCAAAGGGTAATAAAAACGGGACCCTATTACTAAGACTTCACTGTCCGTCTGTCTGTCACTAAGCTGTATCTCATGAACCGTGATAGCTAGACAGTCGAAATTTTCACAGATGATGTACTATTTCTGTTGCCGCTATAACAATACAAATACTAAAATCAGAATAAAATAAATATTTAAGGGATGCTTTTTACGGCAACATTTTTGCTTGAAATATTCACAGAATATTAATTTGTATGTTCACTTTAAAAATAAATAATTAAACTAAAATAGAATAAATATTTAAGGGGGGCCCCCGTACGGCAAACGTGTTTTTTTTGTCGATTTTTGCTTATGTCTATGTTGCATGGGTACGGAAGCCTTCGTGCGGGAGTCCGACTCGCAGTTGGCCGGTTTTTTTTTATTTAGCCCGTGCGAAGCCGGGGCGGGTCCCTAGTATCAGTAAGGCTACTACGAAAGTCGAAACTCGAAGTTCGTATCGTACCGTCCCTCTCGCCCTCGTATTAAATAGTATAAGTGTCAGAAGGACCGCACGACACGAACTTTGAATTTCGTAGTAGCAGCGGGGGCGTCGGAGACTTCACCGAGAGAAGGGATACGTAAAACAGTTATGAATGAGTGTCGCGTCGATCCCCGCCCCACTGCCTGCCATACCGTACCGGACTGCAGGTCGGGCATTACGCGCGTCTCGCGTTTAAAAAAAACTTTCAAACATCGAACACAGTGAAATTAACGGATGCTTTACGAAGTCAGTTAAGTGCAGGACCAATGTGGAGTTGAAAGTGAACTTTCTAATTTCTAATAGCGAGCTATTGAGATGTGGTCCTTCGTGTATACTTAGATGGTATATATGATACATGAATTTAAGCAATAAGGTAAACATTTTGGATAGTTAGCTTTCAATTAATTACTTTGTACATAGCTATGGAACAGTGAACAATAAGTTTGTTACTGAAATTCAACAGACCATTAGTAAACGAACATGAAAAACTCGGACTATCTCAAACGAAAAGTCCATTTTTACTGTCTTTGATATTCGTGGAACGATGTTTCTAGAGATGAAACGGGACCCAGAACTCACTAACTGAAGTGTCCTAATATATTTCATAATAAAAGAAAGAGGATGACTATCCCGACTATCCGTAGGTATAAACCGAGGTACCCTAATGGTTTGACCTGACCTCTCAAGCAGAGAGAGGGTCTTGGGTTCGAATTTTTTTGCGAAATTACATTTGAAATGAAATTAAAATATCACAAGAAAACCTAACCTGCGATGAAATTCAATTGTGTGAAGTTCCTAATCCGTATTGGGCCCGCGTAGAAACTACTACGAATAAGGCTCAAGCTCTCGTTGAGAGAGGATAGGTACGTGCCCTGCTGTGGAACGAATATAACCCAAGATTTTGGTTATAACATACTTACTTTTTGGTTATATACTCTAGAATAAATTATATTCTTTGCTTACTTAGATAGACACCTTTTTAAAACTATTTTCCTTAGTTTTATTTTTGGTCCTTAGAGCCGGATAAGTTTCAATCGAAATTATGGTATTTGTAGACGGACTTATCATTCTTACCATTAATGGGGTGTAGTGCTAGCTCTCGGTGATTTTTAACCTGGTGCATAAGGTGCATTAGTCAACGTGCCCGCCTATGACTGAGATCTGCCTATGCCTATGATTGCTGCTGCAAATTGTCACCACCACCAATATCTGACACAACAAAGCATTAGGTATATACATAAAAATATCTGATAAGACTATATTTCTAGGGCCGGTCGGACGTGTCAGATATTTCCGCACGTTCCGCTGTGGCAGATATTAATGCAGGTGACTTTTCATCAAGTGATATTGAAACACCTTACAAGCTCTTCGAGAGCTTTTACTTCTCCCAACTGCAAAAAATCCTCTATTTCCCAGGTAATGCAAGGAGACATACAAAAAGTGTTGCTAGTTGCGACGCTAGCACTGGGCTCCGTGTTCGGCGAGACGGTGTGCCAGCACCGGGTCAGCTGGTGGGACCGCAAGCGCGGCGCGTGCGTCCCTTGCACGCCTTGCGACCCCGCCGCCAGCCTCGTCGTCAGATACCCCTGCGAGGTCTACCGGGACACGGTGTGCCAGCCCCTGGCTGAGCAGAACTATGATAACAAGGACAGTGATAGTGATTACGAGTACTACGAGACGGACTACGGTGAAGTGAGTGAGAGTGAGTGGGATGTGCAGTCGACGACGCTCGTGCTGGCGGCGAGCGGGTGTGTCGTGTTCTTTGTGCTGGTGCTCGCGCTGTGGCTGTATAACGCCAAGCAGTGGAGGATCCTCAAGCAAGCGCTCGAATCAGGTGAGCACGCTTTAATTACCTTTAAATATGTAGCGACTTCTAGCGCCAATCCTACATCGCGCTATCATAGTTTCTCAACTGGGACGCATAACTTCCGACGCCTTACCTTCAGACTTAGGTCCCCAGGCATAACATCTGCCTTATATTCATATGTCAGCTTGTCAACAGAGGATTTTTCAAACCGGTGTCAGGTTTTACGACGTTCTTCTGAACGACGTGCTTATTAGGTATTTCTTAAATTGAATGTATTTTTGACTTTGGGTTTGTGGTTGGTGGTAGGTAAGTATTCTAAGTATTTCTAATCGGTAGCTGATCTTGTGTCCATAGATGATATGGCACCCTTGGTGTGGCTTCAGGTGTAGGTAAGAAAAGATTGTAAAATAAATAGGTACAAATGACAAGACCAAAATCAAATAATTGAACGTCTTTTGTCCTGAATTATAATCGCATTGCATTATTATCGCAGTGTTTTAGACCGTACCTACTAAAAGGATCAATTAGGTTCCTTAACCCTTAACTACAATAGTTACTATCGATATTATTGAATTATTATTTGCTATTGTTTCATTGTTTGATAGACTTACGGCTCTCGTAAATCTCGTAAAACAGGTTACTACGTTGCAACACCTCGGCGAAAAGGAATAAAATAGTTTGTTACAAAAATGTTGGACTTCATATGTTAGATATACCTACTAAATACTTAATGTTTTGTAAAAAAAAAGCAGCAGATTCTAAAAAATATTTAATTTATAAAAAGCAATTATATATACTACCTAGAGCTATAATTAACATAGGCTAGGTACTTTTATCCCAAGACATACCTAGTTAGTGCAGGCAGTACAAAACTGCGGAAAGCAAGTGAAGTTACGGGCAACCACTATACCTAATCAGTTTCAGTTTCAGTTATTATAAATTTGTGACTGAGATGAAAGAGGGAGAAACAGGTTTGCTGCTTTGAAGTAAAGAAAAATAATAAATGGCAGACGGAATATTATATTTTTGATTGCAAAGTCGATTGATGGCTTGCCAGACGCTGCGTAAATAAAATTTATATAGGTAGGTGTAATCGTTTAAGCGATATTATTGATGAGCAAAAATAAAGGGTCAGTTTCCGCGCTAAGCTAGGTATGTGTCAAAAGTCATCTGTATTTTTGCTCGTCGAAGTAATTAAGCTTAGGTACAAACTTTTCAGTTATTTCAGATAACCCCACCTCCGACACCTTCTTACAAGTACTGGTTGTCCAAGCACTAGAATATGCATCTTTAAGCATGATGGGTAGGTATTGCTACTTTGCTCATATTATTTAAGTTAGTTAAAAGCAAGACATTTGCTTTGAAAAGGATCTGCATTCCTCCCGAATCCCGCTATCCGTTCTATGTTCAAGCTAAATGCTCCAGCCTCTACAACTCTCCTGTTTATTTGATCTTTTGACCGCTACGAATAATAATTAGTATATTATTCGTAGTTTGACCGCAAGATTCAGCGGAAAATTGCAACATAAGCTTATATCAACGGTCGGCAATACGTGGCTGACTCTTTTACTAATAGATAGTTTACACGTTATCAAAATTATGAACTAAATGGATTGGACCGCCTCTACATAAGTACTTACCTCTACATATAGCCATTAGCTAAATATGCTAGCTTAAACTTAGCTGGTTGCACTAGTATTAAAAAAAACTAATTATTAATCATTGTTATTACTAATTGTTGGCAATAGGCGTATTTTCTTTTTTACTTTCAAAAATCGAATTATTTTCAGACTTATGATTAGGTATGACCGTAGTTTGTTCGATACTTGGCTTTACCACTACCTATATGTTCGAATCACAATTTAATAAATGAACGTATTTTTTTTTTTAGCTAGCCTACAATAGTGTCCCACTGCTGGGCAAAGGCGTCTCCTCTTGATCTCCACACCTCCCGGTTCAGCGCAATGTCAGGCCAATCCCTTGCATACGCGTCTAAATCGTCCCGAATGAACGTATTATGAAATGAACGTATTGTGAAAAATTAACGTATTATAATGTCAGTAATACATGAGTACATATGTATATCACTGACTGTACTGTACAGTCAAGTCAGCAGTAGAAGAGGATGAGCAGTTACGGTGGTCAAAATGATACACACGACTCTACTGCCAAGGTAATACTCGTAAGAGTGTGTAGATTGTTTGCTCATTTACTTCTGCTGCTGACTGTACTATACGCCTATATGAGTAAAACAATACCTACCAAACTTGCTAGTTCTTTTAGAATATTTTGAAACTTTCGCTTGCTTTACTACCTCTACCGTCGTGCTTATAAAAACCTTACGACCTCGGAATGAACGCAAAAAATATGACGCGGGAATTACTGACTTGACTACTGAGATTAACTAGGCATGATGTTTAGTCTAGCTCCAGCGCAGAGAATAACAATAAATACTTAGTTAATGTTGGACGGTAATAAGACTTAAAACGCCAGCGTTAACATTGGTATTTCAATCCAATAAATGTCATTCAATAAATGGTTTAGAATTCTTTTAAAAATAAGGGATTTACGAAGTAAGTAGCTATTTAATCGTAATCTACAGAATGTACCTATTGAATACTTTAATTAACCGCTAGTCCTACTAGTTAGAAGATTATGCTGACACGAATGACGCGCAGAATCCGCCCGTTTATGTTTAACTAAGTACACACTTAATAATTAATTACCTAAGTACTACAATGCAATACACAATACATGACTCTTTATTGAACACCAACACAAATAGTACGGAGTAAAGAAAACACGCAGCTATATAGAGATTTTTCAAGGTAGGTAAGCAATAGGCGGCCATATCGCTTCAGAGCGATCTCTTCCACGCAACCCTTACAATATTAGAAGTAAGGAATAAATTAATAGGCAGGTACGATTAATTCTCACCAAGTTTTAACGCTTGTTATTTTAACTATAATAATAAAGTTGTACCTACGCACTAAGATGGCACGAAACGGTGCTTCTTAAGTTTTATTTATTCAGGACGATGATCACGCGACCTCCGAGTATTGCCTTATTATTATCCAAACTGGCGACGTCTACAGAATATCAACAGATCGTGCTTACAAACACGATGTTATCTTTGTAAAGGACACGCATGCCCACCTTGGATCTGATAGTGGACATTGAGAACTCATAGTTAGGTATCGAACGGTCCGTCCGGCGGACCGAGAGGGACACAACTCTGTCTGTTAGAGTAAGATGGTGGTATATTATGGATATACCATTCTAACAGATCGCTGCGTCCCTCTCGGTCCGCCGGACCGTTCGATCGTCTGTTACAGTACAGTATAGGTTGTGTGATACGTGCGATTGAAAAGGGAGAAAAGAAAAGTAACGTTGGAAGACGTTTCAAACTAAGTCACTCTACTGTTGCTACTATTTGGAAAAACAAGGAAACAATTCTGCAGACGGCACTGGAGGAAAAGTCTTCTAAAAAATTAAGGAAGCCAAAATTCGAAGAATTGGATCAAGCAATATTGTTGTGGTTCAACAATCAGCGCCAGAATAATGCACCCATCTCGGCCCAATTGTTAAAGCCAAGGCTGAGAGGTTTGCCACACAACTTGACATAATTGACTTTAAAGCATCGGAAGGTTGGCTCGGAAAATTTAAGCACCGTCACAAAATTACCTACGGCAAAATGAATGGAGAGGCGCGGGAATCGGGATGCTTATATGAATGTGACTAATGATTGGATTAATAAAGTGTGGCCTAAAATAAAGGAAAATTACTCGGCAATAGTTATTTGTGCAACAAGAGAGCAAAGTTGTTTTTTGTTGCGAGTGTTGATTTTGAATCCCGAGTAAGCGAAGGATTCTATAATTGAATCACGAGCGTTAGCGAGTGATACTAGGTTAGAATCCTGAGATCAGCAAGGGATTGAAATACACGAGATGCAAAAAAACTTTGGTCTCGTGTGACACATACAATTTTTCACCTCAGCAGCGAGAACATAATTTAAATGTAACATAAGAATAAAACCACATATACCTACCTGTTTACAAAACAAACACATTTTTTTTAAATAGAATCCGATTATTATCAAATATAATAATTACATTTAAAACCATAAAAAGAGTCCAGTAGCTACAATACAAATCGCATACTCATAACATGCAATCTTAACTTCTTGTACTAATGTCACACTTATTTTTTAATACTGCAAAAAGCCTCATCTCGGGGTAATTGAAAAGGTTGAACAATTAAACCTTTAAATATGATTTTTATTAAGATTTCTATTACATAAACATAAATAGATTTGTTAAAAAATCATTCAATTTAACACATAATAATTATACTGTAGAGGCCGTATACGGAATTCTTTTATAAAAAAAAACAAGAGAAGCGGCTTTCGTGCTAGCTACTACATAGCTAGCTACATATTAGTAATCTGTGCTTTCGTGCAACGAGGTTGCATACTTTATTAAAAGATCGGGAAAATTTACATTTTGGAAATATTTCGATATATTTTTAATACCAAAAATTTAATTTAAGTTTGTAATCGACAAATTTGATCCTATCTCTTGCTTTTTTCGAGTTGAAGTGAAATGACAGATCAAAGTAAAGTTCAAATATTTGGAATTCAGTGAGTAGACCCAACACTGTACTTAGCATTTAAAAAAAATAATTAAAAAGTTACTTTGTCTCACGGAGTGAGCAAAATGCGATTTTGCTCACTGATTTCTCATAGCAAAACCTGCCTGTTTGAGGTGCTGAGATGAAAATTACATTTTCAATGCTGATGAAACTGGACTTTTTTCAAGATGACCCCCGACAAAACTTTAAATTTTAAAGGAGAAAAATGTGTTGGATTGGAGGAATACCTTCTAAAGAACGCATTACTGTTCTAGTAGCTGCCAATACGAGTGGCACAGAAAAAAGAAAGCTCTTAAGTAGTTATAGGTAAATCGAAAAATCCATGTTGTTTCAAGAACATAAAACAGTTGCCAGTCACGTATAAAGCAAACAAGTCAGCTTGGATGACATCGCAGTTTTTTGAAGAGGAAGTGAGAAAATGGGATGCTGAATTAAAGACACGGAAAATCTTGCTTCTAGTAGACAATTGCCCTGCTCACCCTCGTATATCCAATCTTCGAAACATAGTTAGCATATTTCATACAACCAGCATCTTGCAGCCAAGGGTCATTACAGAAGGAAAATTTTAATGGATCTGATCGAAACTGACGGCAAAACCTCGATTAATATGCTACAAGCAGTGAACTTTATATCAAAAGCCTGGAAAGAGGTAACAGCAGCTACTATACAGCATCCATTTCTTCACGCGGGACTATGTAATGGGCAAACAGTAGAAACGAATCAGTTTGATAGTGAAGACAATCTACCACTGAATGAATGGATAAAACAGTTCAACATATCAGAAAATTTTAATGAAGATCTAAAAACATACGAAAGTATAGACGAGGATGTGGCCACAACCGGTCCACTTACTGATGAACAAATTCTTGATTTAGTGTCGAAAAGAAAAGAAAAACTGAAAGAAATGAGTGAAGATGAAGAGGATGACCGAGTAGATGACTCTGACTCACCACCAACTATTCAACAAGCACTTGATGCCGCTAAGTTAATACAATTTTTTTTATTGTTTAATCAAGACGATTCCACCACATATCAAGAGATAGAAAGAATACATAAGATAATACAAAACAAGTACTGGCAAAGCAAAAAACGTCAGGAAAAGTTAACAGACTATATCAACGCGCGACGGTTGAAAGGCTTATTGATCTAAGGGAAATTTTTAGAGATATTGAGTTAGTTACTCGTATGGTACATGTTCAGAATGAGTGAATTTTTCTCACCTATCGTTTGAGCTATGTTTCATAATTATCACAAAAATGGCGCTTACAACTTAGATGAATTAATTAGCCTTTCTACTGTCGATATGTACTTATTATTGAGAATAATTTGATTACCTATTTTATCAAATACATAATATAAAAAAAATATTTTGAATTAGGTTTTTATACTTTACTAGTCTGTTGCCCGCGACGCGACTCCGTCTGCGTAGAATTCGTTTAACGCTACCTATCCCGGGGGAACTGAAAACGTGAACTGGGTGGGAACTGTTTTTGCGAATAGCGAATAAATGATTCTTGTTCTTATGCTTTATTATTCTTAACTATACAATTCTCCGGGATAAAAACTTATATCCTATGTCCATTCCCGGGGCTCAAACTACCTGTATACCGAATTTCATCCAAATCGGTTCAGCGGTTTAGACGTGATGAGGTAACAGACAAACCGACTTACAAACTTTCGCATTTATAATATTAAAGTGAGATAGTGAGATAAACATTGACCTACCTATGAACTTCAGTAACTGAAATAAAGTATCTACCTATTTGTAGTCTATTTAGGGTGCTCGAAACACATCGCTACATAAAACACTGTTAGTGCTAAAATTAAGCCACACCTTGCGTGTTAACCAGCGTTGAAAGACACAAGCCACCCAACTCGAGTTAGAAGTTTTATATGAAAGATTAATTTCATCGTATTCCAAAAGTAAAGCAATAAATCTAGTGCACAGACGCCAAAGTATGACAGCCCAGCGCAAGCGCGGCGAAAGCCACGTAAACAATACGGGTTTGTTTGAACATGTGCGCTACTAATTTTGACCTGGGTAGCCGCGACCGCCCGCGTAACAATAGCTAACGGTTTTTTAGTTGCATTCTCCTATGCGCGCTAAACCCAAAATTAGAACGATCGAATTAGTATCGACATTACTGAGCTGCCTTTTAATTAGACACAGACTTGTTGGGGGACAGTTCAACTTTGAGAATTTCTTTGTGCTTCTAAGCGGTGCTCTTGCTGCAATTCGTTTGTATTCAAATTCAAACGTGAAAAAGCACAAGTCGTGCAGTTACTCGTAGCTTCTACAAGCTAGTTGCTTGTTATGTTAATGTTCTAAAAATAATTAAGTTTCTAATATTATTAGTTCTTCATCAGCAATACCTTTGTTTAACGAAATGTAAGATTTTTTTAAACAAAAATGGTTTTCGGTTTGGTACTCAGTACAGGATCCACAATTTCTGTAGCTGTATGGGCCGAAGGTGTCCTAACCAACTAGACCACCGGGGAACACCGTCCAACCAACCCAAAATCTTGATCGCTAGATCCATCCAATACGCCAATATCTATCTATCTAATATATATATATATATATATTGTATACATGTATATATGTATTGTATTGTGTACATTACATATTACATTGTGTATTGTGTATATATATATATATATATATATATATATATATATATATATATATATATATATATATATGTAATGTACACAATACAATATATATATATATATATATTTCGGGCATCTCGAAAACGGCTCCAACGATTTCGATGAAATTTGGTAAGCATGTAGGGGTTTTCGGGGATAAAAAATCGATCTAACTTGGTCTTATCTCTGGGAAAATGATTGTTACCGAGTTTTAGCCCGAGCAAAGCTCGGGAGCCCAGGTACTAGTGACATATGCGCCATCAATCGCGACTATCATAAGTTACGATTCCTAGTTGCATTGGAAAGGTGTAATATTGTAAGTACCACTTTTATATTAAAGGTTAGTTATTAAAAGTTATCGTATTTTCACAGATGTGCAAGACTTGTCCGCAAAACTGAAACTAATGGAGGCAGGAGGGGACGCACCGGTCGAACCTGTCGTGCCCACCGACCACCACATCTACTGCAACATTCACGTCGGGAAAGATGCTTTACTTGGTGAGATTTTTACCATTTTACCTTCATATTCCGCTGACGATAGGATTTCACGATGTTCTCCCAAAAGAGGAATGTTTACATTTTACACGGTCATAACTGTCATTACCGGGCAGGTCGACTCCCGGAGTATCCAACTGGCGTCATGCCAGTTAAGTTTAAAATACTGTCTTGCGTGGGTTGCTGGCTGCGCTCGTCTGGCGCCCGCCTCAATTTTTATTATTTATTTTGAGCCGTTTCAGAACAGAGGTCAAACGCGTATCGTATACACAGTAAGTACAGCGTCGAGCTACAACTGATAATGACGTAGGATTGCATTAGCACTCGCTTAAATCAGAGCCATAAAAGTTTGACAAAGGCCTTCAATTAAGTACCTACAGAGCTGGAGTCGTCTCATTATGATTCCGATCTCAATCTCAAGTGATTATCTGAGGCCAGCTGGATGCACCGTCGGCTGCGCCTAAACTGGAGTGCCAGCGGAATACCAACACGCGTCTATGACGACGATAAAATTTTAATGGTGCTGTCGAAACATTGACAGCTAGGAATTGTGTCGCAATGACCGCTTTCAAAAGTTACACCAGATACCTACATAAACAATGGTGCAGTAAGTATCTAAGCAGAAGGAGAATGTGTAGGTACCGTAAGAGCTCAAAATAAGCATATCTTTTTTTTTGGGCTCCTCCTGCGCTGTACTGCTGACTGTACAGCATTATGATGGCAAATGAGTGGACAACTGAAATAGCTAGGTAGCCTAGGTAGCTAACTAGGTAGGTAGATTGTTTTTTAATGAAACAAGTTATTTTTCAAGGTTGGCAAGGACCGTTGTGATCGTATTGGTGTGTTCTTTTCTTTCGTAAGAAACAAAAATAAATCACTTATGAGTGACTATGTCTGCTATCAGCGTAATTGGAAACAGATTTCTCAAACATAAAGCAGAGAACGTGAAAGTTTGTAATGTACGACAGGTAATCGACCCTATCGGCCCTATGCAGGCACACGTGCCTTAATAAGAGGGTCATTTGTAATGCAAGTCCGTCCCCGACCGCCTCGGCTTCCGCCCCGAGGGCTTCAGAACCGCCGCCGGGAAGCTTCCCACTTCCTGGTCGCACCGATTTTTGATAACGACAACAATAACCACATCTACACGGGCTACTGATCTTTTGCGCGTCCGCTCACACGAAAACATTCCCGAAGACATCCTGAATTCCCTTCAAATCAAATCAAAATATTCATAACTGCAGTTGTTCCCCTACTTCTGTCTTTCACAATAAATAAAATGTATTACAGCAAGATTTTCGCAGCATTATAACATTACTAGCTGTTGCCCTTGCCCTCGACTTCGTCTGCGAATTCATTTGTCGCGCCCCCCGAAAACAACAAACTTCTTTCGTGATATCGTGATGACAGGTTGTTAGAAATTTATTTAAATTTCAGGCTATTATTTATTCTGGTCTTCTAATACAGTGTTTTTCAAACTTTTTCAGGACGCGACCCCCTTGGTTTGAAAAATATTTGGCGACCCCCTGCCTACCTCCACTTAAAGTTATTTGTTATATCCTACGTTGGTAATACGAACATTGAATAATCATACACAATAACGGTGAATATTAAATAGATTGATATGTATATATTTAAGTATTATATGGACCCCCTCCGGGTAAAAGCCTCCTTCAAAGAATCCCATTTTTTTCGGTCTTCCGCTATTCGTGTCCAACTTTTTCCCGCCACTGCCACCAGTTCGTCCTCCCATCTATAACCAGGTCTGCCGACACTTCTTGTTCCGCATGGACCACTCCATTTAAGAAGTCTTGAAGTCCATCTGTCATCAGTGTATCTGGCAGCATGACCCGCCCATTTCCATTTTAATTCTTGTGAAAACAATAAAGCATCCGTTACCTTGGTTCTGTTTCTTATGTCGGAGTTTCTGATCTTATCTCTGAGTTTGATATTTAAGCAACTTCTTTCCATGGCCCTTTGTGTCGTTTGGATTTTATTTCGAGCCTTAGAGTTGAATGTCCACGTTTGACAACCGTAAGTTAAGCTTGGAAGGATAACTGAATCAATGGCCATCTTTTTGAGCGTTACAGGCAGCTGGGATTTGAATATCTCTTTATTAGCCCAGTATTTATTCCAAGAGATAGTTGTTCTTCTATTAATTTCATCTGAATTTCTCTCTTTACTAAACGATAGTTGTTTCCCAAGATAGACATATTTCTGCACGTAATCAAGTGGTAGTTCATTGATGAGGATGTCGATCTGCTTGTGGTTAGTCATTACTTTTGTCTTTTGAAGATACATTTCTAAGCCAACTTTGTTACTCGCTATTTGTAGATCTATTAACATTGTATTTAGTTCTGAAGGATTTTCGGAAAATACAATGATGTCATCGGCGAATCTTAGGTGGCTTAGAGTTTTTCCGTTGATGTTTATTCCTTTCTGTGTCCATGGGAGGTCCCTCATTATGTTTTGTAGCACTGATATGAATAGCTTTGGTGAAATTGGGTCACCTTGTCGTACGCCCCTTCTGATTTTGATTTTTTCACCTTTCCTGTCTAATTTAACTCTACTTGTGCTGTTGTGGTATACATTTTTTAATATATTTATAAATTTTTCGTTTATTTTTTGATTTCGAAGAGCTTCCCAAATACTTTTATGTGAAATAGAATCAAATGCTTTTTTATAGTCGATAAAAGCGACTCTACTATTACCTACTCGTAATTCTTTAAACACGTCTTTAAACAATGAGTTTAATAATAATAATAATATAATAATAAATATCACGGGACAATTCACACCAATTGACCTAGTCCCAAAGTAAGCTTAGCAAAGCTTGTGTTATGGGTACTAAGCAACGGATAAATATAATTATATAGATAGATACATACTTAAATACATAGTAAACACCCAAGACCCGAGAACAAACATTCGTATTTTTCATACAAATATCTGCCCCGACACGGGAATCGAACCCGGGACCTCAAGCTTCGTAGTCAGGTTCTCTAACCACTAGGCCATCTCGCATGGCATGGCATGGCATGGTCGTGGTCGTGGTGGTGGTGGTGGTGGTGGTGGTGGTGGTGGTGGTGGTCGTGGTGGTGGTGGAGTTTACCTAAGAACTAGTTAAATAAACATGACTTTTAAAATAAATAGTACTTGAAACCATGTTTTGCACATGCTAAAAGTATCCTAAAGGTTGTTTTTTTCTACGCCTACCATGCATGTAAAGCGTTGAACTTGAAAATGCATTATTCAGCGCAATGACTCGTAAGATGTGTGCGCGGTGGTCTGCACTTAACCACAGAATAAGTAATACTTAGTACAAGTGACTTAACTGGGATAGAATAGTTATATATGTAGCTTGCTTTCGCCGTGTTGTCCATTGCCACTAACAAACGAAACGAGACTGTTATACAAATAAGTTAAATAAATAAATAAATACGTTTTAAAATTCTACCGTACCCGCTAACTAAGCAGTTAAGTGATTGTCATTCGACGCCACTTTCAGAATTTAGATACATGCAGCGAGTTGTTTTTATGTGCGAAATGTTTGGGAATTTAAAAAAAAACGATAGGTAACAATGATCGTTACCGTTACGTAACGTTTTTCACAAAAAATACGCCGGTTTCAATTAAAACCACCAATATTTTTCATTATTTCAGGCAAATAGAAATGTCCAAATGGTAAAACCAACAAGCCGTTAACTAACAGAAGCTTAACAAAATGTGTATGAATGAAGGATTCAGTCTTTACGTACGCCAGAAATCGGTCGGTTTTAACTGATAATATCTGTAAAAAAAATACCAGTTGAGAGTGGAGTAAAACTTTGCCGAGTTCAAAATGTGAGTGGAAATTGTAGGAGAAAATTATCGCCCTAGCACAGAATTAAGTTCATCATTTTCGAAGGGACAAGGTGTATAGTATACTGAACTGCTCATGTCTTTCACCTTAATCCTGTACTATCATAAATGCGAAAATTTGTGACAGTAGTAGGTAGGCGACCAAACTTAATAGTTCACGGCAGCGAAACTGCGGGTAAAAGCTAGAAAATAATTTATCTCGATTAGTAAAAAATACAATTATCACTGATTAGGTATCTACCTACAGCTACAGCAACAACTAAAGTTAGATAAAGTCATCTTCAGTACCAGCGGAGCCTAAATTTGTTCGTAGTACTTTTTCCTATTTATCATGCATCCTATGGTATGGCCTTAACAATGGAGACGCACTCCTTAGTTGGTCGTAGTTCTGGCAACTTAACCCAGTCACGTTTAGTCGTGATAATGATTACGGTCGGACCTCGTTGGATCTACCCATTGTTCTCCACGAGAGTCACAACTTTCACATATTTTTTTATTTATTTTAAAGACAAAAACAGTACGATGGTGAGTAGAGGTGATAGCGACTGCAGATCTATGTTTCATGCTCATTCGTCCATTGAGCTCATAAATTTACCGTGCATAATTTTCATGTAGGTATCAGCAGGTATGATAATTTATTTACCCAACCTAACAAAAGGACGACACTTCAACAGGTTCGATTCCTATTACTTAAATAAGATTTAATTAAAAGTTGATGCTCCATTATACACGTCGCACGCATAGAGTCAGTTGTTAAACAAAATCAAACTAGAAAAGCGATTAAGTAAACCTCCTGCGAATCAACGGAGAGCTTTAAAAATCAGCATATATGTACAGCAAAATTATTTATAACAACCGTTTTATATAAGTACACACGGGAGTCAATCAGTTTATTTTGTAAACACAGCAGGTATTATTCGGGCACAGCTAATTAGTTAACATCTTAACAAGATTTGTATGTTTGTTGCTGCTAAATTTAGAAAGGGCACGTTTCAGGAACGCGCGGCGGGGCGGACATTTACTACACTGTTGCTAGTTCACCACAATGTAGCCGTTTTAGTTGGCGCATTAAAAGATGATTGATATTTACGAGTCTTTGACACAAGTTCGTTAGATGAACTCAACAACAAGTACTTACCAATACTTACATAAAGTTGAATACATACATTAACAACCAAAATAAAGCAAGCAATGGCCCCGCTCAGAAATCGTACTAATTCGAACCAGATTTAATTGAAAGGATACATAAAAAAATCTTAACGCTATTGGATTGCGGGCGGATGTAGAGGTAAAAACGTGCGTCACGCCGGCCCCATTTCACTCTCAGCCAGGAAATGGTCCAAAAGCTTCCTCTCAGAGATGTTAGCGCAGTCAATAATAGATCCCATCGATTCAGCTGAAATGCGATTTGATTTATCGATCTTGTAAACCAGCGCGGGGAATCGATGACGCGCGAAGCGATTATAGAAACAGCAATTGAAGTATTTACGGATCTCGGATAACAAGGTCAATTGGGCAGACGTAGGTTATCCAAACACTTTCAAGTAGATACGAAAAGTTTAAAAAGTTACACGACTATAATATAGCTAGAAATACGAGTAGGTACAGAATTTAAGTAGCAAATTGCAGCTCTCAGCTTATCTTTATCTAATGGGCCAAATTTTTATTCGAACGATAACAATAACAATTCGTAGATTTTTTTATTTAAAACTAGCTTTCTCGTGCGATTTCTTCTGCAAAAAAAATATTTTAAATTCGTAAAACTATACAATTATTCCAATATTTCTCTTCATAAGAACTACAAGATTTGAAAAAAAAAATGCCAGATTGTTCTAGCCGTTCTCATGTTTTGGGCTTAGCTACACTTACCGATTCATTTTATTTATTTAGAAGATATAAATATAAACGTCCATTTCGACGATTGCTTACCTTACCTACTACTGCAAGAAACGCGAACTGCCTGATACGAGGGGACTGACTATGCTTTCATTCGTGAAGTACCAAATTTCAAATGTAATTTCGCACAGAAAATCCGAAAAACTCAAGACAACCCGACCCGTGGTTGGGAGGTCTTAGGTCCACCACTAAGCTATTATCGCGTTTATTTGAAAAATACATTGCACGGCTAGATTTACCGGGTTTACGCGGGCCTCCACTCCAACACGAATGTTGAAATCATATGAAGGCACGTATTTTTATAATATTTACACACGAGTCGAAAACTTTTTGGTTGTCTGCCACATTAGAAATTCACTACGAATCACAACCCGAGATAGCAACACGTTATTTGCATTTCATAATAAACAATGGAATATCATGAGAACAGGGGATGGACAATTTCGCGGGCGTGTGTTGAATGTCAAGTGAATTTCCTTTCGGGGCTACGGAAGTAGCTCCAGGCTCGGACTCCTAAAGGAGTTGTTCTTTAGCATGCAGAGCGCTCTGCCGGCGATGTCAATAACACTTCGGTAAGACGTTCGAATAATCAATCATAGCAACAGGCATTATCAATAATTCAATCACGATTAGAGAATAAATCGACGACACTGGGATTATTAAATAAATTATGCATATATAATAATATGTTTATGATGCTGTCATTCTTTTGGTTTTGGTCGTGATTCTTAGTAAAATGTCAGCAAAACAAGCCAAAAATATACTTACTGTAAGGTAGTTAGTAAATAAATCAATCGCACCTATTTCGCGGAAACAGCAACTCAAGATGAAACGTTAACCTGCTGGGGGCAGTCGTGTAAACACTTTGAACATTTATCGAATAGACTCATAGCCATATACTCGTAATCTTCGTATTGGTTCACTGGGCACGTGTACCTATGTAACGAACAAATCAGCATCGCAAGAGGAAGCTATGATAGGGCAATAAAATACCACGGTCAGCGTATCGAGTATGAAGACTAGAGTAGGTAGGTACTTTACTTATAATAATATCAAGCTGGAATAGAGGCAAGTAGTTAAGTCACATTTTACATCTGTACAAAAGATAGTAAAGCCAATTAGAATGACAGCATAAATTAACTTAAATAGACTAGTAATAAATACACAAGTACGGGATGTCCTTCATTCTCATGGTGGCGGCGGCAGACATGTCTCATTGCATCGCCGACTGGATGATTTATTGTGTTTATGCACCGCATCTTCTTAAGTCTCGGCCGCCGCTTGTTCTTAAATAAGATTTAAATTGTTTGTCTCGCGAGCCAGACGGTTCATAAGAATTGGCGATCGTTTGAAGGTTAAATCAAGATGAAATAAGATTTCCCGCGAGACATTTCATTCTAGGAAATGCAAGTTCCTATACGCAAGACTACAGCTCGTACTTACACGTATCGTGCCAACTACAGTTTACGCTTTATATAAACTGGTAGTTTGAGGAAATGTAATAAAACAGTTTTGCTGCAACAACGTAATGTAATGGCTTCTTCCATGATTTATAGGCCTAGCTTGATGGTTGCGTTGCGGAAGCAGAAGTCGCGGATTTTTCCAAGAATAAGACTTAGCTAACAGTGTTATCTTGTCTCTTCTTAGACAGACTGTGTGGCTACAGTGCTCAATACAATGTTGACACGTTATTATCTGTAATGAATCTTGATATTTCGAATTGAAAGCATTCTAGGAATGCATTTCAACTTGGAATTTAACATCAAGCAAAAATAGCTTTGGCATTTTCAAAGGGAATAAATAGCTAAAGGGGCAGTTTTAATTTCCGCATGTTGTTGTGGACGTTCATTGCAGCGAATAGTTGGCAGCTGGGGACCGTTTATAATTCTGCAGCACGCGCTAAAGCCGTAAATCCAAATATGGTTGGCTACAAACCGCAATTAGCAACCCGATAGTAAACTTTTTACACCGTGTATAGCAAGGAATAATGAAATAGGCTAGATTCCTAAAAATATATAATTGTCAGTTGAGATTTTCAAAAAACATCGGACACGCATTTTTTTGTCGATTAAACTAAAAATGATACATATATACAGCCGTTCAAAGTTCCGTGCGACTTTTTACTAAGGTGTGACGTCACGGGCCCTCTACTCCCGAACTTTGACGTGCTGTTTGACATTTTTTGTTTGATTGACAAAATACAAAATACACGTCCAATATTTTCTGATACGTCGATAACCAAACTGACGGATAAACTGTTTTTTTTTACCCAGAAGACTACGTCAATTCTAATAACTTTTTATATTGTTACAGGTCGCACATCGACGAAAAAAAGCAACGTGTACACGCAAGAAAAGCACTGATAAAGCAAAACTAAGTAAATACCACCGACAACAGGAACACTTCAATACAGTACAAATAAATTCAAAGTAATCTAGAACCTCGCAGTGATTAGAGGATAAGAAAAGCAGCATAGAACTAAAAGAAATAAAGTAACATAAAAGCTATAATTTCGTATTTTTTGTAGCCCAACGGTGAATTATTAGGTTAGAATTTATATTGTATCTTACGCGGTCTGTTCGATTCGAAGGACCCGGAAACTCAAAAACCGGCCAAGAGCGTGTCGGACACGCCCAAAATAGGGTTCCGTAGCCATTACGAAAAAAATTAAGTAATATTTTTCTAAGGATTTCGTATTTTATACGGATTCTTCCAAGTTTAGGTATATTTTATACCTTGGGCTGCTATTTACTCATAAACTACTAACAATTCTCAAGCAAATTAACCGTTATAGTTTTCCTTGTAAGTTTGATATACCTACTTATTACCATACTGTTTTTTTTTTAATTTTCCATCCACCGGTTTAGATTTTAGAGGGGGGGGGGGACGCTCGAGTTTAATGAAAATTTGCACTTTTAAGTTGAATATTTCGCAAACAAATTACTGAATCGAAAAATTGACTGCAATCCCGTAATGGTTTCAAAATACCTATCCAACGATACCCCACACTATAGGGTTAGATGAGAAAAAAAAACACCCCCACTTTTACGTCTATGGGAGGTAAAAAAATTTTTTTTTTTTTATTCGACGGGATGGCAAACGAGCAAGTGGGTCTCCTGATGGTAAGAGATCACCACCGCCCATAGACAACTGCAACACCAGGGTATTGCAGATGTGTTGCCAACCTAGAGGCCTAAGATGGAATACCTCAAGTGCCAGTTATTTCGCCGGCTGTCTTACTCTCCACGCCGAAACACAACAGTGCAAGCACTGCTGCTTCACGGCAGGATTAGCGAGCAAGATGGTGGTAGCAATCCGGGCGGACCTTGCACAAGGTCCTACCACCTGTAAAAACCACCACCACCACCAACCACCTGTGTGTTTATTTTTTTATTGTACCATTTTGTCGGCATAGTTTACATATGCAAAATTACAGCTTTCTAGCATTGATAGTCCCTGAGCAAAGCCGCGGACGGACAGACATGGCATGGCGAAACTATAAGGGTTCCGTTTTTGCCATTTTGGCTCCGGAACCCTAAAAAGCATGGAAAAGAGCCCTATACGGCATTTTTGCAAAATGAACTTTTGATTTTTTTGTACGAGGAGTAATTTATATTTTATAGTGAGCTTTACATTCTAGGGCGAGCAACCCGCGCGGCGTCGCGCGCTCTCCAAATAGATTTGACCGTACCTTGTCTAGCACATAATTACGCGCGGGCGTACTGTATAAACAACTCTATTGCGCGTCTAATAAAGTTTACAATTTATGAACTGAAAAACAGCCGCTAAATAGCTGCGGAAGGAAATTATTCCTCAACGTCACCAGCCCGCACCTGGCTTGATAGTTGCCGGATTAATATCGTTAACTATGTAATGCATTATATAAACAAATAAATTTTTTATTAAGCTCTTCCTGAGAACCACAATTAAATAAAACACATTATTTATTTGAAAATATCAATATATATTATCAATATAGATACTCGCAGGTACTTACCTCCATAGTGTAAAATCGAAGGAAAATTGCGATTATATTATATTAAATTAAATTATATCATAAACTAATTACCAATATTTAAAACATACCTTAAGTCTCAAAAATAATAATTTACTAACAAACATTTATCATTTATGTATGTACTTTAGAATTGTTAAGCGCGTATATTCATAGTATGTAGTTTGAATTTGGTATGTCATACTAGATCGTAAACTCATACTTTAGTTGCATGATAACAGTCATGTTGATTTTTTGTTACAGTAGGTACAGATCATCAAACTTATGAGTTATTGGAGGTAGAATATTTTCTGGTATAAGTTTCAAGTACCGAAAAAGAAGCAAAAAAAATACAATATTTTTAGCTGTTACAATTACATTTTTCGTTATAGTAAGTAACTAACTTCTGACGGTAAATTTAATTTTGGTATCAACAATATACTTATCGAAATATACACTGTGGAACTAAAACGGAAAAAAAAGCGCGGAACTCGGGAAAATTTTATTCCCGTGGAACAAATGAACACAAAAAGGATTAGAAAATAAAAATTATAACACTTACAATTAAACTGTACAAAGTGATCTCGGGCGTTTCATGCGTTTGAAGGCGGACGACAGTAGGCTGGGCAGCGGAAAACCGCACCGCGCCTCCTGTTCATTTATTGTCATACATACAAACAAACATATACATACATTTGAGCACAAAACAAATTTGTCTTAATTTGCATTTCCATTGGAAACTGTTAATACTAAAACTATCATAACAACTCACACAATACTCAAAATGTAGAAAACTAAGTTCTTAGTCTTTAGAGCTTAAATGCGCATTTTAAATGCATCTTTTTACTGTTACTTTTAAATCAGTCAAATATTTTAACCTATTGAAGCTAGTAAAACTCCTTGTTTCCGAGCTATTTTTACTTGCCAGGTACTGAAAGATATTAAATACTGTTGTCTCTATCCTTTTTTTTGCATAGTAACAATAAGGCCCCAGATGCAGTCTGTTAATTAAGTTCGTGAAGCAGTTTTTCTTGCTTATCTTTTTGGTAGGTACGCCCTACATGTTCTTAGGAGCGATAAAATTCACTACTAAGCCCTAAATAGCCATTCGATTTCATGCAAATTACACTCCGTTTAATTTAAGGTTTGAATTAACGGTCAAATTGTAACACACGTTTTTCGGTATTTCGAACACAAATGGACTAAAAATACCCACATGTACATTTAGCGGAGCACAAGTATATACAAAACCATGACGTCAGAAATAAAGGAAATCTGAGATTCGCAAGTAGGAAAGTTCGCTTAATAAAGTTTTAACTTACACATGTTTTAATCAGGCCTTCAATTAAAATATAAAATCGATAATAATTGGCTTTAGCTAGATTAAAACCTACCTACAGACTTTATTCTGTCATAAAGGTTTAACTAAATAAAAAAGTGGTTACCATTTTACTGGAGTCACACCCTTCTTTATTCACATTCAAGTCAAAGATTCACGCAATGATGTGAAACCTTAGGCAGATACAACAGAAATAAACGTGATTATTCAAATTGTATCTTGAACTAAACCTTCAGTTTGGTAATTTATTGCTAAATATTGGAACCACGTTTTTTTCACATTGTCTCTTGAACAGCACCTAATTGCTTATTGGGTAAGACTCAAAAGCGTTTCAATCGTTGTATCTTGTGTTATGAGTATCGAAGAATATGTTCTAAAATCAATCATCGCCACATGTTCCGTGTGATGGGGGTGGTAGCGGTGTAGCGAGGTAAGCGGTTTAGTTCATGGACATATTCGACGAAGTTTAACACACAATATGGCGCTTAAACTGTTTTTGGGCCCTTCCCAGTTAGATATGACAAAGGTAGACCTAAGTATCGCTTTCACTAAACTAATTCATTACCCAACGAAAAATCACACAATTTCGAGATCTAGAGTAAACTTCAGGTTTGTGATGCGGTCATTTGTTTTCAAGTGTACGCATTGCTCAAAAAAACTGCAGACGATCTAGATCGCATTATGGTATTTTTCGCCGGATATTGTTTTGAACTCTTGGTTAAGGTGCAAGGTTCCACATTTTTCATCATTTGCCTAATCGTGACGTTCGTCGTTGAATAGACATAGCATCGAGAAGTACACAACTTTGCCAGTCACTCGAATCTTAATTGACTAAGATAGATTACATATTGTGTAACATACATGTTGCAAGAGTGCCATATCGCTTCAAAGAACTTTTGGTCTAACCTGACCCACCAATTTTGCCAATGGGTGTCAAACAAAGACATTGCGCGTCGGTTCGCAGTGAAATCTCATACGTGACATGTTCAGTGTATCCTCACGTTACCTGGAGTCAATTATAATTAACTCTACAGGGAACACCTGGTTCCGAAACAACGTGCAGACTTTATTTTTAGTAGATTAAAAAATCGTAGCGATTGGCGTAAACTAACAAGTTGAGCTAGCTGTCAAACGGTATGCTGGCGGTCACAGGTCGTTTTACGGGAGAAGCATCTAGTGAATTTATTGAATCAATCAAAAAATGTTGCTTTTGCCTTCAGCAGGTGACACGAGTTCCTTTTAATCCAGTGACTATAACGAAACGACCGATTGCGCAATTGCGTTTATTCTTTGTCGATGTTACGCGCGCGGCGTGTCATTATTATATAGCTAAGGTAGACCTGGCCTGGAGATTAGCTAGAGCGGGAGGAGTCCCGCGCGCCGGCGGCGGCGGTGGCCGCGGGTGGGACGTACGCCGCAACCGGCAGCATCGGCCGCGCCGTGATCGCTGACACACCGTCGTATCTGTACGGGATACAAAGTGTTAATCGTTTAATTAAAAAGGTAAAATCTAATATCTTTTAACGAACAATTCTTATATATTTCGGGGATCTTGGAAAATACTAACGATTTCGATGAAATTTGTTAAGCTTTCAGGGGCGTACAATCGATATAGCTTAGTCCTATCTCTTGGACAACGCCCGTTTTTGTTTTTCGGTGGTTTTATTAGTGTAAATTTCTTACACAATAAGATCGATAATTTCGATGGTTATTTAACAGCGTGGCGTTGTTGTGACTAGTAAACTGGTAAGGTCAAGGGTTCGAGTCTGGGTCAGAAATTTAACTGTTTTTTTTTATTATTATGTGACAAATGAGAGGGAGGCAAACGAGCAAGCAGGTCATCTGATGGGAAAGATCACCACTGTCCATGAATACAAACTACTCTCGGAGTCATTGATCCGATTGAGTTGTTGGCGGTAATCCTTTTGGTTTAAATTTTTTTTTAAATATAATGTTGTATACTGGCAGACTTAGACGGCAATGGCGGAATGAACTGGACTACTTCTTGAAGGACTGGCCCTTATATGCAGGGTACAGAGAGCAGTGGAAGTCTCAGGAGGATGCCTTTGCTCAGCAGTGGGACAGAATAGGCTAAGGGGCTGTTTCGCCACCCATTGATTTATTTTATTTAACGTATAAATGTGATGCCGTCTCCGTCTATTCGAACAAAACAAACAGAGATGGCATCACATTTATCTGTCAAATAAATTTAATCAATGGATGGTGAAACAGGAGGTAATTATAATGATTGGTAAGGATATTTACCCAAAATCGTAATTTCGTGTAGCAAAATTTCCATTCGCATATTTTCCTATTTTTTAATTTACACCAGACGTATTTATTCCTTAAATGATTTTTCCATTCGCAGATTTTGTAAGGAATAAATACGTTTGGTGTAAATTAAGAGTAGGAAAATGCGCGACGGGAAATTTAGCTACTAGAAAAAGTCGATTTTGGGGAAACGATCCAACCACCCATAATAATAATAATACTGACTTGTTGTTCCGATACTTGTCGACGATGGCCTGGTAGGGTTGTTTGGCGGCGTTGGCATGGGTGCGGGCCAGCTCGCGCAGGCACGGCGCCAGCTCACCCAGCGTGTACCCCGCGCCCTCGGCCACCTCCGACGGCCACGCCGCCGCGCCGCACGCCTCGAGTAACAGACAATGCATATAATATAACATCTTGTGTGCACTGCAAGACACATGCACACATTTTAGACTTAAGACATTACAACACGCTTCTTGGGTAGCATGTACGATATTAGATATTATGCAAATGTATGCATGTAGGATACACATCATCCTAATTGTACTTTGAAGCGCGATTCCCCAGTAATAAATACTGAACTGAGACGTCATTTGTTAGCCAATTAAATAAAAGGTACATTCAAATTCTTTCGGAATAGTAGATGGTTGGAATTGGAACAGCCTTGTGAATGTTTTTTGTGATATTTTGATAGTGGTTAAGAAATGTTTCCAAACATTGGTTGATGTTCAATCAAAGCGGTCGATGTTCGCATATAATGCAAGTGTGTTTTTATAGGAACGCGAAAGGGTAACAAAGTAAAAATAAAGTTTCCTTACATCATCGATAGTATAGTCAGCGTTGTCAGATCGTTCGCCGGCGGTGCATCCGCGACACAGCAGACAATGGCGGGCGGTGGCAAGTGAGGCGGCCGCGATCACTGACGGCTTGTACTGTAGATACGGGTCGGCCTCCAGTAGGGACAGCTCCGCGATGTACTGGATTAACAAACGAGAGAGAAGTAGAAGCAAATAGCTGGCTTCAATGTTCTGTACAGCCGGCGGCACGGAAGTGTAGCGTTGATCATTAAATTCTGCATATATGCCAGTTGCACTCTACCCCGCGCATCGCTCACCGTTCAGTCCCCCACGATACCTTAATTAGTACTTTTGCACATTAACATTCACCGCTATACTTCCGTGCCGTGTGCTATAGCAGAGAATAGGCCTGTAGTTTTTTTTTTTATATCATGGGACACTGGACACCAATTGACCTAGTCCCAAACTAAGCAAAGCTTGTACTATGGATACTAGGCAACGGAATAAACATACTTATATAGATAGAAACATACAATACAATACAATACAAAGACTCTTTATTGTACACCAGACATAGTAAGGGATACAGAAAACAAATTATTAAAATTACAAGGTGAGCAATAGGCGGCCATATAACATATAACATATTAATCATCCAAGACCCGAGAACAAACGAATATCTGCGCCAGCCATAGTCAGGTCCTCTAACCACTTTGCCATCCGGTTGTCATTGAGATTCAGATATGGGATATGGATATGAGATAAGTTAACATTATCCGAAATTTAGTCATCTGTCGCTAACATTGAAACAGTTACTACAGTTGCAGTTACTCACAGCAGCCAAATGGAACATCTTCTTGGGCAGTCCATTGGAGATACAGTAGTGCGACAGAAAAGCTAGCGACGTGGGCGTGGACAGGTCGAAAGATAGCACTTTCAGAATCAGGTGCTCCATGCGCAGGACTTCGCGCTTTGAGTAAGTGTCATCGGTAATGTAAACAAACTCTGATACTTCTGGTGGATACACTTCTTCGTATTTTCTGGGGAAATAAATAAGGATCATGTTAGTTGTATTAGTATTAAATTTTGGCACCAATTTCACATAGCAAATGCACTGAGCTATATTGCATTAAGCAACTGATACTTTTGATTTGCCTGTCACTTAATAGGTATGTAAGGGATCTCTACCAGGCAACCATTGAGTGCACTAATTTGACTACCAAGCAACAGTCTATCTACACCCAAAAAAAAATGGCCTATTTTTTCTTCTTTTAATAGATAATTCATTTAATTACATCATATGTATAATATCATCAAAAACTGATAAAATGTAAATTCTAACTGGCCCACAAATGGGTCAGAGCATTATCTTGCATAAATTACATACATTGGATAAATAAAGTAGGTGAACACATTGATGAGTAATGATATTATTTGCTTACACATTTGGAATTAAAGTGATACAACTTATTTCTCATATATTAGAGATAACCTTTGATACTTTTGTCCTAAATCCTACTAATAATGATCTTACAATATTTTTTAATAATTTGACGCAGTTTAAAGTAGAATACTTACGCTGCAATATATGTAGCAGCAGTACCAACCAGCTGAAGCTTTGTCCGAACAACACTCATGTATGACAAAAAGCGGTCCACATATGAAACTGCCAGATGTAGTGTCTCACTCTGCTGCCCATACTCATCACAAACTTCCACCAGCCAATCGATGAGGACAGAGCGCATGACATGTGTGATGTCTGGCTGCTTTCGCATATATCCTGGTTTTGCTCTGTGTTTAACCTGAACAGAATAAAAATAATGATGAGTTAAAATAGGTAGTAAACAAGGTAAAAGTTGGTGAGTATGTGCGTGAGTATGTTTGTTAGTTCTTCACACTAAATAGGTTGATGGATTTGGATGAAATTAGATATGTAGATAGCTGGACGTCTGGATAAACACATAGGCAACTTTTTATTCCATTCAAAATTCAAAATCTCGAAATTTCAACTGCTTTGCTTAGAGACATGATATTTGGCACAGTTGTCTTTAATGCAACATTGATGAAAACCATAATATAATTTGAAAAATCCCATGAAAAATTATTAAAACCCTAGTAGTTCAATTCAACTGCTGGATCTTAATGTTGACGCATGCAAAGCCGCGGGTAAGACTAGTATAAAATAAATTTTAAGAAAAATATATCTTTACTGAACAATTGATTCAATTCTTGAAATATAACGCCATTGATATTTTGAACATGATATCAATGGAGAATGGGTATGAGTTTGATATTATCAATTATTTTACCGATTTTGATGTTAAATCTATCAGATTTTATGTTTATGTAGTCATTGTTCAATTTTATTAAACTGAATAAGAGTTAGAACTTAGCTGGACATAATGTAGGTCTTTGCTGTAATCAATTCATAAAATAACAACAATGTTACACATGAGATGTGGGTAGATCGAAATTATTGTAATATTTAACATAGTAATATTGTGATTTGCAGTCTTTATGCAAAACATAAATAATAGCAAATTACAGCATTAATCATTCAAATCTTAAAACAAATTATACCAAAAATAGTACATTGTGTCTTAAGGGCGGTAAACAAGGAATTACGAACGAGAGTCTATTAGAACTTGGCTTAGATTTAGATTAGAACGGGCTTTAATGAGTCGATGTTTGTAATTCTAGTACCGCCCGTGCGACAGACAATGTTTTTATCACATTTGCGAGTAAAATTGTATATTTGTAAAAGAAAAACTGATATTTTTTCAAAAATTGCCGATACCGTTGACTACGCTCTTGGCAGCGCCAGCCTCCGCGCCGCCCCACCCCACGCAGCATGTGCCCGACGTGTGCACGCCATGCAGTATCACACTCATTTACCGACCTTAGGCTTCATGACAAGAAAATTAGTACGGGCAATGACTCATTTACAAACCACGGGTTTCATGACAAGCACATTAAGGTCGAGGGTTTTATTTGGGGGGTTGCAACCAAGGTAGCCTGCATGTCACGACACTGTTTACGAGCAAGTGTGATGAAAAAAAACAAAATACACAACTGCACAATGATTTTTTTCTGCTACAATAAATTAAAAAAGTCCATATTTTTTATTAGTAGGATTGGTCTTACAAACTAGTGTTAGTCCATTTTTAGCCTTGAATAATTAAATTACTGAAGTATATTAAAACTTACCTCAATTTCCCTCATGTACTCATAAATATCCTGGCGATATTCCGCAACATGGAAGAACATCTCTCTATCCGTCTGAGCAGTGGTTGTGTCCTCCTCATCTTCCTCAACTTCTTCCTCGACTGTGAACTCAAGGATGTCACTCTCATTCTTCGTGATGGACATGGACAGCACACTAGAGTCAGCAATTGACATGGGCGACTCAACCACATCTTTCTTCTCTTGTAAAGGCAGTCTGATGATATGAAGAACAATACTCATTATTGTGAACAGCAATTATCATTAGCAAGAATGATGAGTAATTTAAGTTATATTTAATTACGAGTGAGTCTTACTACTTGCCATACAAGCTTAATTTTATGCACACAAGCAAAATTAAGTTCTGAATGTTAGAATTTGAACTAGATTACATGAATATGTTGTGTGTGCTGTTAGTTAAGTTAGATGTTGTATCAGCAATTTCTCTTAATTAAGTATTATGCAAGAATATGCTGTTTTGTGTACTCAATATAGGCATAAGAGCTCTGTTACTTTTATGTGGTGCCGAAATTAGTGAAAGTAATGCGGGGCCTCACCCAGGGTCTCCATAATAGAGGTTAAAAATATTGAAATTTCAATAGGCCAGCAACTTCTATTTTCAAATGTATTTATTTGCCTTCGAGGCCTCCAGATCTCTAAATCTAATTTTAGCTCTACTAGATACTGGTAAATTTAATTGCTTTAAGATATAATCTGGTCTTAACAAAACTTGAGAAGAACCCACGAACATGAAATCCTTGAACAAGGAAGAACTAAGTACTGCAGAGTCATTGGCCAACAACCCAGTCAGCTCAGCTTTTATTTCAAGTGTATATAATCCTTGAAACAATATTTTCTGTGGTTTTAGACATCTATAAAGAAATTATCTCTAGCAGCTTTTGCATCAAGTTAATGAGTCTTTTTTTAAAGAGAGTATGTTGAGTAACATTAAAATTACGAGTTGAGGTTATGTTTAAAATTCCTACCTTTTGGGAGGTTCTGCAGTTTGCCGATCTGATTGCTTTTCAGTCTGAGCGCACAATACACGCACGTTTTCGGCGGCGCTGATGAAAAAACTCTCTTTCTTAGTATCCTTAGGTACAAAAGGCTTGAAGGTTGGCTCGCGTTTCTTCACCTCTATCTCTGAAGGCTTGTCTTCGTATACGCTAAAAGCGCGAAACTGCGCCACGGGAGGCACGATGTTCTTTTCATTATTGATTTGACGCACCGTTCGTGCCTCATCTTGAACTTTGCAGGGTCCATTTGTCAATCCGGACTGAAATAGTTTGTTGTTAGCAAAAACACCAACGGTCAATGTCAACGACTGATTGAAGTGTACTCACCAGTTTGATATTCCGGTTCTGGTTGCAAGCGAAGTGGCTGAGGTCACCGAGAGCACGCCGCTGAGCAGCAGCGAACACCTCAGCATTTTCTTTTCTGATCGCTAGAGAAGTATTTTCTTGATCTTCGTGAATTCTAAATGATGCCATTGTCCCCGCTTCTTCCGTCAACAACTTTTAACGAGTAATCAGATCAGCTAACGCGAGCCGTTAAAAGAGATACTGGTATCTCAAACGGAAGCACAGATTTCTTCTTTCTAGGGACACATTTTTATCAAAATATTGCGTGTAGACTAGGAAAAATACCGAAGGAATTCGAAATCACCCCCGAAGCAGCTAACAAGCGTCAACGGACAACAGACATTTTGGTAGTTTCAGCTGTTGCATTCTATTGTCTATGCGATTTCAAAATTGGGCCAATGACAGAAGTTGATATAACTATGGTCTTCCCTCTGTTTTTTAATCGATATTGTATATCGATTGAAGTAGATCGAAAGTAACGTAAAAAGGGTTAAACGGTAAACCTTGAATAAACCTTAGAAAATTAACCATTATTAGTATAATCTGTCGTTTTGGCAAAATGAAGTGGGCAATGGGTTAGAACAATAAGCAAATTTAAGTTATAATATAATCGTCCCGGATGTTCATGGTTCAAATAAGAGGACAGGGTCAGCGTAGCAAATCATAATTTGTTAAATTTTTTATGTTGACAAAAAAATATTTTTGAAATACTTCAGATATATTAGAATTCATATGGTTAGAATTCAGGGCAAAAAAAAGAATATTAAATTAAAACTGTCATTGTCAAAATATTCTGACGTTATCGAAAGATTATAAATACACTGGAGATAGCAAGCCCAACATTAGTTGGTAGTCAGAAAAATTACCTCGATTTACGTCACGTGTCTTACATATAGTAAGTAGCAGTCGGCGCGACTGTCTTCGGGTTGGGAGTTCAGTCTACCAGGGAGCCCAAAAATATAGGTATCTTGGCTGCACTATTACCGACACACACACAAGAGAGGAGGAAATAAAAATTCGCATACAAAATACTCCGCGGTGTAGTGCAGCTCTCCACAGGGTACTGGTGTCCAAGCTTCTCAGCAAAGGTACCTAAACAAAACAAACACAAAAATGCGTATCTATAAGACTGTCTTAAGACCTATTCTTATGTACGGGTGCGAGGCTTGGACTCTAACCCAGAAGGAGGAGTACCAGCTTCTGGTGACTGAACGTAGGATTTTTCGGAAGATCCTGGGACCCGTCAGAAGAGACGATGACACCTGGAGGATCCGCAAGAATGCTGAGATTTAGGAGTTGGTGGCTAAGCCTAATATAATCGGCGAATTTAAATCTCACAGGCTTCGGTGGCTCGGCCACTTGCTGCGAATGGGGGAGGATCGAGGGGTCAAGAGGGCGTACTTGGAACGGCCAACTGGTCGTCGTCCGGTTGGTCGGCCGAAGTATCGCTGGGCTGATGCTGTGGAGGCGGATCTGCGACAGCTTCGAGCCGGCAATTGGCGTGAAGTTGCGCAGGATCGGGTTAAGTGGCAAGCTCTCGTTTCGGAGGCCAAGACTCATTTTGGGTCACTGAGCCAAACTAGTTAGTTAGTTAGTTTAGTCTTACATGTGTTTCTTCAGGGTGTCCATGATTGAGTATAAATTTTGATTATCCTAAAGAAATTAAAAGGCGTATTATCACCTCACTAAAATTTATTTACCGGTTTATTGTTTTTAGTAATAGAGATTCGCACTGTATTTATTCTGAATGCGTCGTGCTGATTTATTTTGAATCCAGAACTTACATAGGATTCTTCCCGTCGGATAGTTGGAGGAACTCCAAGTTCTCATACAGTTGTCTCGTAAAAATCGACGCGCCTTTGTTTATCAAGGTTTATCAACAGACCCTTATTCTCGTGTTAAATATTTATTAGTTACATAAGGTTGGGGAAACTTCGAAATTCACTTAATACCGGACTCATTTTAAATGATAACATAATGGATAACTCACGTCTGATATCGAGCTAAATGAGTCTCACGGTAGTTTTAATACCGGACTCTCTTACTCATACTATCAGCGTGAGCGGCACGACACTATAAATATGCGAATACAATGCAAAAAAATGCTGTACATCTGAACGGAATGCTCGCATGGCAAATTGTGATTCCACCCCTAGAAAGTTTTTTTTTATCTTGAAGATCAAAAAGAATGGTAGATTCTTTATCACTTGGTTGGCTCTAAACAACAGCGACCTGAACAAAAGTACGAGAAGAGCCGACCCTAAAATTAAATGCAATAAAAAAGCAAAGAAGAATAAGACCAAAAATCTTCTCGGTTCATTTTTAAATAGAATATTTTAATTTCCGAGCATATTTGAGAAAAGATTACTATACCTATTGTATTGTTTTTACTCCGAATAAGACTTAAAATCGAGAATAACTGTTTTTTTTATAACAACATATTAAAATTCAAATTCTTTATTGCATGTCACATTACAGTACTATTAAAAAGGTCTTCAAAACTAAACAAAGGTATACATGTGACGCCCTGCCAGGGCACAGCAAACTCACCGGCGGCCTTAGGGGGTGGCAAACAGGGCAATCGCCCGGGGCCTTGCTCTTGCAGGGGCCTCGCGCAACAACCCAAGCAAATTTAAAAAAATATAAATACTAATTTCGCCCGAAGATACTAATTTCAATTTGGTGGGAGGTACCTTAAATTGGTTTAGATTTTTGTTTGATTTTTCTAATATTTTTAAACGGGGAGTATAATTCAGTGTGTTTTCTTACTAATTTACATGACTCCAGGATATAGATGGATGTGAGGGTTAGTATTTGTTCCTCAATAAAATGAGGTTTACAAGATTCAAGCTGTTATAAGTTCTTCAGTATTCTGACACATTTCTTTTGCAGGATGAAAATTGTAAGCATCACTAGAATTTCCCCAAAGAATTATGCCGTAGGAAAGACGCGAGTAAGCGTAGGCATAGTATGCCGCAAGAGAAGCTTTAAAGTCCGTTACACTGTTAAGGTGTTGTATTGTAAAGCATAAATGAAGGTCATTTTGGCCATTAGTTTTTGAATATGCTGTTTCCAGTTTAGATGTGTGTCAAGGTATAAGCCCAGCAGATTAGCAGAGTCCACAGTCTCCAATTTTATATGTCTGTATATCTGTATATGTATGATATTGATATTTGTAACGCAGTTTTTTGGTTGGGTCTAGATTGGGTAAGTTTTGTTTTAGTTCGTTAATAATAAACAAGTACCTATCTTATGATTTGAAATTTACAAAAAATGTGGGTTTTTAAATATACTGGCAACATATCACAATGATAAAAAGAGATAAAACCATAAGCGTTGAATGAATCTGAGGTCATAGTTACACGTTACACTGAGCATAAAATCTCCAGTATATATATAGGCTTCTTGGACGCCTTCGTTCGTCTTCGTTCGCTTTGCCGTGATGTGTGTGTATGTGTCAGGTGTCAGTCAATCCGTCGGCAGTGTTTACGAAAGTTAATAGTAATAATTGAAATGTTAATAATAGAACGATAACACTAGGCTCTACTTTTTCGAAATGAAAGAAAGACTATTAGTTATATTAGCATTAAGTCTTTATGGGCCTCAACAATGTTCCGCTATAAGAGAATACACTAAAGCTGATATTCTGAGGCTAAGGTAAATTATTTTTTACGCAAATCCTATGCTAATCATAGCTAATATTAGCAAAGCAAACGTATGCCTGTCTGTCTATCTGTTTTTAGCTTTTCACGCTTAAACCGGTAAACCAGTGATATGATGATATATAATGAACTAACTGAATATGTATATTATTCAGTTCATTGATATATGGATATTATTTCAGGGAAGAGACAAGGGAGATGTTCCAGCATGCCTATGACAGTTACCTAAGATATGCTTATCCCTATGACGAACTTCGTCCTCTATCATGTGACGGAGTTGACACATGGGGTAGCTATTCTCTGACTCTCATCGACGCTCTGGACACACTCGCTATAATGGGGAACTACACTGAGTTCAATAGAGTTGTCGAGATATTGCTGCAGAAGCAAAACTTTGATACAGATATCAATGTGTCTGTGTTTGAAACTAATATACGGATTATTGGAGGACTGCTCAGTGCTCACCTGTTGTCTTATAAGTAAGTGATTTACTGTCTCTGTTAATTAACTTAAATTTTGTGTTAACAATAAAAGTTGAAATTGAAAATTAACTTGCTCTCTTTAACTCTTAATTTTTCAATTCTCTTGTGATATATATCAACCTAGAACATGATCTAACAGCTATGGCTGCACAAACTCCACAAAGAACTAGATGCTTTATATATCAACCACTTACTTTCTCAATGTTGTATCTGGCCACATTAAATTGTTTTAGAATCATCTTTATGTTAAGTATGATACAGTGTTGATTTGTTGTACCTATACAATACAGGTAGATACGAGGTTGAGAAAATAAGCGGTTGATATGGGCCCTAAGGGAGAGGTAGTTCTCAAAAACTTTACATGTCTAAGATTTTATAAATGAAAATGTATGATGCATATTTAGTTATGTACTATAAAACCACATAAAATCTTATGTAAGAAGTGGGATAGGAAATCTGAGAGGCCTGACATACTTACTCCTACATGGATAGGGGGTCAAATTAAGCTGGTGGGTGTTTTTTGACTTTGAAGTTAACAGAAAACAAAAATTACATGGTGTATATTTCTTTATTGTTACTTTAGAACTGGAATGAAGCTGGAACCTGGCTGGCCATGCAATGGTCCCCTCCTCAGGCTAGCAGAGGATGTTGCCCAGAGACTTATAGTTGCATTTGACACCACTACTGGAATGCCTTATGGCACCATAAACCTCCGCAAAGGTGTACCACCAGGGGAAACAAGCGTGACCTGTACTGCCGGTGTGGGGACATTTATTGTGGAGTTTGGGACATTGAGCAGACTAACAGGGGATCCTTTGTATGAAGAGGTATAATATTTTAATCTAATATTAAAAGAGATGAATGTCAAAGTGAATGTAGATTTGGGAAATTGCAAGTATAATGCTGCCTGACACAACAGGTTAGCAAGGTGAGCTAAGAAAATTTAAAATTCTTTCACAGCCTAGAAATTTTATTGAATAAATAGCATAGCTTTAGCCTAGCTTCGTCATTAACGGTGATTGCAATCTAGCTTGGTCCTATCTCTGGAAAAACGCGTTTTCGAGTCATAAGATAATGGTTCTCAATAAGATCGGTAATTTCGAAAGCTCTGTCACCAGCATGGTGGTTCAGCAGTGGTATAGTATTGAACTTGTAAGTGTCAACTGGAGGTCTACAGTTCAAAATAGGTCAGACGCTTAGTTTACGTTTATATTTATTTAGTTTACGTTTTACTTTTAAACCTTATTTAAATATGTATCTTATCTAATAATAAAAATAAAAAACTCCAAGAAAAACTCAGGTAAGTAAGTACTTTTATTTTGATTGGTGTCATGAATGTACAAAATAGCTACACTATAGTGAACATAAATCATAGGTAAAAGAGTTCTTGTGTTAATTATTACCAGCTTTTGTTAACATTGAAGTGAGAAATGTAAAAATCCGAGTTTCCAATGGCACATTTACATCTATCTTTTTTTACAAAGCTCTTATTTAACTTGCAATATTTGTTTGTAAGTTTATCTTGCGAGTTTTTAATTTCAGCCACTTCTAGTGATGGGATTTGACTTAAGAGGGTTTATTCCAAAGAAGTGCGAAATCCGCGGTTTACCACGTTTTCAAACTCGATTTCCGCAGTAACGTTAATAGTTTATGCAAAAATATTAAAATCTGTACAATAAACAACTTATTAGCTGTAGCCTAGTAAGATGACTTCACGAATTGCAATGCAACTACAGTCAACAAAAAGTGCAGTCACTATAAGTTTGTATTAAAAATATGTAATTTTGTTCCAGTTAGCATACAATGCTCTGAAGGCGTTGTATCACCACAGGTCTCCGATCGGTCTTGTCGGGAACCATGTGGATGTGATGAGTGGGCGCTGGACCGCACAGGATGCCGGCATCGGCGGCGGCGTCGACTCTTACTTCGAATACTTGGTCAAAGGTATGTTGAAACAATTAACCTAATTAATTAATTTAATTTCAATTGATTATATTGACTATTGGCCCAAAGAGCCCGCGACGGACAGAGCCTTCGTCATTTTATAAAAGCTGAGAGTTACAGGTAACAACAATCCTCAGCTATTAAATTTGGGTAGATCACTAGGCTTTGGCAGCTGACAGGTAGTAAATGTGTAAAATTACACCTCAAATTTCATTCGGAGTGATATTAGAAATCACTTCCTTCACTGCCAGATACTTTGTGGGGTTGCAACCCCCTGCCAGACACCCTTATACTATGTTTCAGTTTCAAGACACCTGACAAAAATATTAGCAAAACTTCTTATACTTTAAATAATTGGCGTCTGTTGCGCAATACTTATTTGGTCCTTGTGAAAATATTTGCTTTGAGCATCCTCTATGGCGTGCATTGAGTAAGTAGGGTAGGCAGTGCTAGTGTTGGTGGCGCACAGCTGCGGCGTTAACTGCCAACTGCATACCTTGGAACGTCTCAATGCACGCCAATGAATCCTCATTTCTGTAGCCAGTAGATTTGACTTGAAATATGCATGTGTTTGAACTGTAATTCATATTTGCAGGAGCGATTCTTCTGGAGCGGCCGGAACTAATGTCGATGTTTCAGGAAGCTCGGCAGGTTATCGACCGCTATCTGAAGAAGAACGACTGGTATGTGTGGGCCACTATGCTCCGGGGGCATGTCACTTTGCCTGTCTTCCAGAGCTTGGAGTCATACTGGCCGGGGCTGCTTAGCCTTATTGGTAAGTCTTTGACCTTTGAATATAGGTAGGTACATAATATTAAGTCCAAGTCCAATCTCTATCGAAAGCACCCACCTATAGCGGTAAAGAAAATGTGGCAACCAGTTGAGAGCAAAGATATTTTTACACTTTAGTTGGGAAAATTCTAAAATCGTCAGTATCTCGGAAGCTTTTTGTTGCTAATACTGTATCACCCTAAAGAACTGTGTTCTGTGTTCAATGAGCAATCATCACGCACGTTTGATCTTTATAAGAGTACATCAAAACACACTAAAAGTACATTATAACAATTTCACGCTACAAAATGATCTACAGAATTTTTTATAAAACTATTCCTCGTTCTGCAGGCGACAGCGATACAGCGATGCGTATAATCCACAACTACCACAGCGTGTGGCGACAATACGGCTTCACGCCTGAAGTCTACAACCTGGGCACGGGCGAAGCCTCGTCGACCCGAGAGAGCTACCCGCTCCGCCCGGAGCTCATTGAATCCATCATGTATCTTTACCGGGAGACTCGAGACCCGATACTCTTGCAGATGGGGGAGGATATTATAAGGAGCATACAGCACAGTGCCAGGACTCCGTGTGGGTATGCTACGGTAAGTTATCTATTACACTTAATTAATTATTAGCGACCTGCCCCAGCTTCGCACGAGTGCAATCTTTAAAAAACCGCTCAAGAGCATGTATGGCCATGTGGCCATGCTCAGTGTAGGGTTCCGTAGTTCCCGACCGTCACAATATACGGACTTAAAAGACGACTTTTTTAGTTAGATAAGTACTTCAAACTTGAGAGTTCAAAAGTTAGAGGGGGGAGGGGGCGACACATTGTTTTGAACTTTCGGAGTGAATATCTCCGAAAATATTCGCTTTTATCTATAAAAATATTTTTTGCGAACCCCTACTCATTTTCAAATACCTATCCAACGATACCCCACAACATAGGGTGGAACTGAAAAAAAAACATCCATACTTTACGTATTTTTACTTATAGGAGGTACCCTAATTTTTTTTATTTTTTTTACCACTGTGGCGTGACTAATATATATATTCATGCCAAATTACAGCTTTCTAGTACTAATAACGGTCTCTGACAGACTGACAGACTTAGCCGCGGACAGACAGACGGACAGACATGGCGAAACTATAAGGGTTACGACACGTAAGGGAGTCGACTACGGAACCCTAAAAAGAGGTAAAAGAAGAAGAAAAGTCTTAAACCAGAGGCACTTCACAGTTTTCAACTCCCTTTCCCTAAACTATATCCGCGTAAAGCCGACGCGCGTCGCTAGTTATATGTATTATACCTAATATAAACCTTCTGAGAAAAACCATCTAACTGATGGAAAAAATCATATTAAAATCCCAACGGATTTTAAATGACCGTAATTTAAATTATCTAAGTGAAGAGTACATACGTACATAAGGACAGACGGCTGGAAGTCACCTTAGCTTATATTATGTTAAGATATAGAAGATATGGCAATGTTTGTTGGTATATCGGTTGTAGCTACATCATCCTTGTATGTTACTTTTTAATCCCTTTGTCTGTTTAGAATGTTATTAAACAAATAATTTTTATAAACAAAACTTTCAGATTAAAGATGTTCGCGACCACCGCAAAGAGGATCGGATGGAATCATTCTTCCTCGCCGAGACTACAAAGTACCTGTACCTTCTGTTTGATCCCGACAATTTCATTCATAACCCGGGCAAGCATGGCACAGTCATCAACACGCCTAACGGAGAATGCATTGTAGACGTTGGTGGATACATTTTTAATACTGAAGCTCACCCCATTGATCCCACTATGTTGTTTTGCTGCCAGGAAGCTAGACAAGGGTAAGAATAATAATGAAAATAAGAGTCCGTTTTTATTAGTTCCAAATAAACCATTATTATTTTTGAATTTTCTTGGTCCACTAGTTTTTGAGTCATGGAAAAGAACTTCTGAAAGCAGAATTCTTTACATTTTTTTTTTACAGGATAAACATTAGCGAAGTTCATAGAGTGTATCAAATATTAGAAGAGGAAGACAACATACAATTTATGACCATGATTGAGGCCACAACGCAAAGAAATGAATCAAAAGTCTTAAGTGAAGTTGATACCAATAATACACCTGAAGCTGTTAATCATTCTGAAACAAACAAACGACTCAATGAAAATCAATTAGAAAAAGATCAAGTTTTAATTAAAACTGAGACTAGAACTGGATATGTCAATATGGATGGAACAGAAAGAGAAAAATCTAAAAATGAATCCAGTTTAAGTGACATAGTCAAAGAACGCATAGTAAATTATTATAATAACAATACAAGCGCTCCTGAAGATTCATCAGAAGAACTTAAAGAGACCCATGCAACTGAACCTGAAAAAGTAGAACCAATGGGTAAAGTTGATGTGGATGATATAATAGTACCCGGACAACCGGTGGAAGCAGAAAAGATCCAACCACCCAGTAGTACTAAAGCAAAGGAAGCATTCAAAATGCTGCCCACTGTCATTCAAGATTTTTTGAACAGCGATTGGAAATCGAAACCGAAATGTGAACCACAACACATATTGGAAAGAATTCGTAGAGAAAACAAGTATCCAGATCATCCAGATGTGGACAGATATGAACTGCTGCTGACTCCGGCGCAATCTTTCTTACAAAGGATATCTTTAGCCGGAGAATTTTTAAACAAAAAACAGTTAGAGCTGTGATTCATTTCTTTTTAGACAAGAAAAATAATCGCAATAAGAGTATTTATGAAAAGATCTTAGATTGTTCCAGTGAAATGTATATAAAGCAGGTTTTATTTATGGATATTGTTAAGTTTAAAAATAAAGACTGAATGGTATAATAGCTCTTTAATTTAATCAGGAAATCGATGATCGTGTTGGTAGCGTATTGAACTTCCTTCCGTAACGTGCTTTGCTTCAAAATTTCACCGACTATCACCAGCTATAGCAATGTATTATAGATTTTATTTAATGAGTATTTATTATCGTAAAATAACGCTCGAGTCGCTTAATTATTCTATTCGCGCCGAGGCATTGCTCAAGTGATATAAATATAGCCTTTATTTTACTCTGCCCTGCACCCTTGATCTTAAGATAATCCCTTGATAGATCTGTGTATCTCCGTGTAGGTGGCACACCAACTTCATAGTGGCAAGTTCAATTAAAAGAAGATAACAGCCGTCACCTGTCACCTCTGTCGTCTTTGTAATCAAAATGTAGACCAAATTATAAATTTTATATACAATAAATATTAACAAAATGCCTGCTTTTCCTCCGGGTAAGAGGAGACAGCCGTCAGATGAGCAGGGTGCGATGGTTGTGCGCTTGGGACTTGACCTCTTTTTAAAATAACATGACCGATCCGAAAACAACTCCCTCCGAAGAAAATACTTTGTCTTGCAAAGGATATAAACTGTTGAAATTTCTTGGCGAAGGCGCCTATGCTAAGGTGATCTGTTTCTCTTTAGTCACTAAACTAAACCTTAAATATTGTAGAACATTATGATTTAAGTGGTAAAGTTCTAGTTATATTAACCTGTCCTCACCATGTTCTTGAATTTTTGCAGGTGTTTTTAACCGAATACGGAACACATGACGATCCTCATAAAGCTACACTCGCATGTAAAATCATCGAGACATCTAAAGCCCCCAAAGACTTTGTTATGAAATTTTTGCCTCGCGAAATAGATGTTTTGATACGCCTCAACCATCCCCATTTGATACACGTTCATAGTATATTCCAAAGAAAAACGAAGTATTACATTTTTATGAGGTACAGCGAAAATGGTGATCTCTTAGGATACATTTTGAAGAACGGATGCGTGTCGGAAAATCAATCACGAGTGTGGATGCGACAGTTGTCACTGGGGCTCCAGTATTTACACGAGCTGGAGATCGTCCATCGTGATATCAAATGCGAAAATGTGCTTTTAACGGCTAATTTCAACGTTAAGCTTTCTGATTTTGGTTTTACCAGGTTTTGCGTCGACGACGATGACACGCCTATCCTAAGTGAGACGTATTGTGGGTCTATGTCATATGCGGCCCCGGAGATTTTACGTGGGAAACCTTACTTGCCGAAGCCGACAGACCTATGGTCCCTAGGGGTAGTGCTTTTTGTGATGCTTAATAAGTCCATGCCCTTTGATGACACTCGTATGCGTAAGTTATATGAGCAGCAGATGGGCAAGAAATATCGTTTTCGTTCGCGTGTGGCCAGTATCATATCGCTGGAATGCAAGTCTGTGGTGAAACATCTGTTGGAGCCGGATCCGGGGCTGCGGCATACCGCCGTGCACGTGTTGAACTCTGATTGGGTTGCGATGGACAGTAGACTTACTAGTGAGTCATTTTCTTTTATCAAAGTAAACAATTGTAAAAATTACAACACAGCAACGCAGGTTTGCCTGTTTTGTATAAATTACCACTTTTGCTTTGAATGAAATAAAGGCATTATTTTTTTTATAGCTATGAACGCAGTAGAAGCAGCTGCTTTGAAACGAGCTAAAGAGGAACGTCGTAGGATATCAGACTCTCGCAGGAATCCTCCTAAGAGGCAAGGAGACATACTAACCACGAGTCACAGAGATTCAGCATTCAGAGTGAGTAAAAACCTATTAATATAGCATGCATCTTTAAATTGCTCTTAAATTCAGCATTTGACAGTTATTAGAGCACCTATTATTAGAGCAGCATTAAATTGCTTGGTTATTTTTAAATTTACAATTCATTCATAGAGTTCTTGTTTTCAGGCCAGTGAAATGATTAAATCTCTTGCTAGTATAACAGCAAAACACAATTAATTTTTGGAGAATATGATAAATGGAGGGCAAAACCAAGGTAAGATTTCATTTACTTATTTATATAATTCCTAACGTGTGCTGAAAAAATATTAATTAATTTAATAAAATATTAATTATTGCGGTTGCAGTTTGAAGTAGAAGAAGAATTAAAATTGTCTGGCTCCGAGCAACTGACGCTCGCCAGCCGCGGCTACAAAATTATAAAAAAAGTCAACGAGGGATCCTACGCGAAGGTGGTATTTAATATATTGTTATACTGCAATGAACGAACTTAGGATTTTTACATCAATCATTTCAGGTCTACCTTGCCGAATATAGAAATCCGAATAAAAATGATAAGTTGTCCATATTAGCTTGCAAAGTGATCGACACGAATACAGCGCCGAAAGATTTCGTCAAGAAATTTCTACCTAGAGAAATAGATATGTTAATAAAACTCAACCATCCTCACTTAGTGCACACGCACAGTATATTCCAGCGGAGATACAAGTACTTCATTTTTATGCGTTATATGGAGCATGGGGATCTTTTGGAACACATTTTGCAGAAAGGAGCGGTGTTAGAAGACCAAGCGAGGATATGGACGCGACAGCTCGCGCTAGCAATCCAATACATGCATGAGCTAGAAATAGCGCATAGAGACATCAAGTGCGAGAACGTTCTTCTAACAGCAAACCAGAACGCCAAGCTGTCTGATTTCGGCTTCTCTCGCTTCTGCGTCGACAAGAGAATGAAAGAGATTCACAGCGAAACGTTCTGTGGCTCGCTGTCATACACCGCCCCTGAGATCCTGCAGGGCTCGCCGTATTACCCAAAACCCACCGACATATGGTCGCTTGGAATCGTCGTCTACGTCATGCTAAACAGGGCGATGCCGTTCGAAGATAAACATATAAAACAGTTGTATCAAGCGCAGATTAATAAAAATTGGAAGTTTCGTTCGCGGTACGTCGACACTTTATCTGAAAACTGTAGACGACTAGTCACGCTCATGCTGGAACCTAACCATCAAAACAGAATCAAAATAGAACAAATCATTAACAGCGAATGGGTGGCGATGGATTCCAGGCTGCTAGGTCAGATATTTACATTAACCATTCGCTTAGTTTGTAATCTTGTTTTTTCTCTTATACTTATTGTAATAGTACATTGTGTCTTAAGGGCGGTAAATAAGGAATTACGAACGAGAGTCTATTAGAAGCCCGAAGTCGAAGACTGAGGGCTTTAATGAGTCGATGTTCGTAATTCTAGTACCGCCCGTGCGACATACAATGTTTTTCATCACATTTGCAAGTAAAATTTTATATTTGTAAAAGAAAAAATATAATTCTTCCTAATATTGGCGATACCTTAGGCTGTGCTCTTGGCAACGTCGCCCTCTACCTCCCTCGGCATGCGCCGCAACGTGCGTGTGCATGTGGTCCATGTAGTCCTGCAGCAGCGCGCGCAGCGCCACCAGTACGGGCACCGACTCATTTACCGACCTTGGGCTTCATGACAAGACAATGTGTACGCGCAATGACTCATTTACCGACCACGGGTTTCATGACGAGCACATTAAGGTCGAGGGTTTTATTTGGGGGGTTGCAACCAAGGTAGCCTGCATATTATGACACTGTTTACGAGCAAGTGTGATGAAAAAAATATTTTGTGTTACAGAATGGACCGCACCAGAAACGACAGCTTTCAAGAAAGCTCAGGATGAAAGGCTCCAGCTCCAAAAACAGTCCGAAAATCCTGACCCGCCTAAACCTGAGAAGGGTGGCGTGCCCGATACTACGATAATGAAAACCACATGTGAGATTAACGAGTCGTCATCATCGTGGTAAGTTGTATTACTTGCTGACGATGATGATGTTAAATGATGTTTTGGACGGGTCCGCATCAATAAGAAATGTCAGCCAATGACACTGATTATTTGGCCTGAAATGCATAAAATCCTACCTATGGTTTCAATCTACAAATAACTCTTAAATCATATAGCAGACGGCAACTCGAAAGTATGGGAATCATTTTGTTATTATTTCCTAAATTGGCCATTGGTTCTCTTGATCCACAAATGAATGTATACGTAGTTGCATTGTTTTATTATTAGTTTTGCTTCGCTCGCTTGATATGATAAGAAAACCAATGAGATTGGACTTTTTTTTTATCGATGTGAACCCCGCTTAAAATACAATTATTTTTAAAATTACCACTGACTTATAAATACTGGCATTTTTGACTTATCTATCAACTACTGACAGTAGTTAATTGTCACATCCATAATCAATCCAAATTTATAGTACAATTACAAATTTATTATTTTACCATCCAGGAAAGCACCCATACAAAATGAAAATACAATAGTCCGCAAACCATCCAAATAGGCCTTCACCACTATGCTACCAACAACAACGAAACAGCGAGCAGATGACTGGAAAAATAACATAAATGACTGATAAATTGGAGCTTACTGCAACACATTCGGATATTGTCGTACTACAAGAGAAAGGGTTCATATTGGAGAAACTTATCGGTGAAGGATCCTATGCCAAAGTAGGTAATTTGTTGTTAGTAGATCAATAACATTTGTTGATACTCCTCGAACTTGTAATCTGCTTCTTGTAACAGGCATCTACCAAAAAACGGCGTGACCGTTGGCCTTGAAAAAAAGTTCGCAACCAACTTTTAATACAAGTTTCGCTCGTATTAACTATTAGCGAGATTAGTAACTATGGTTGCAACGAATACATAAATTTGAATATAAATATTATTTACTTTTAATAGTTTTTAACCGACCCTGGACCCTAACTAATAATAAAAAAAAACTGATTGAGTAAATTCGCTATTGGGAAATCAGGACCCTGGTAAAATTCGTGAATAATAAAAAAAACTGATTGAGTAAATTCGCTATTAGGAAATCAGGACCCTGGTATAATTCGCGAATAATAAAAAAACTGATTGAGTAAATATGCAATTGAAATTAAAATTGACTATTGGCAATACTTATGAATGATAAAAAAAGTCGAATGGGTAGAAATTCGAGTGGGGAAAAATGCGAATGGAAATATTGCTACGCGGAATTAACGAGTTTGGGGAAACGATCTAATCTCTCGTATTAAACCTGACAGTAGCCTAAGTTGTTCGGTTGAGCAAATGTATTTATTAAGAAACCGAACTAATAAGGTTACGTTTGTAGGTGTTCAAAGCGACGCACATGCTCGATGAGACGCGGCACGCTGTGCTAGCGTGCAAGGTCATCGACACGGCTAGTGCGCCGCGCGATTACCTCTCCAAGTTCCTGCCCCGCGAGCTCGACATCCTAATCCGCGTCAACCATCCGCACATCGTGCACGTGTCCAACATATTCCAACGGCGAGCCAAGTACTTCATATTCCTGCGGTTCGCAGAAAACGGCGACCTCCTAGACTTTCTCAGCCAAAACGGCGCCGTCCCCGAGAACCAATGCAGGCTCTGGATGCGGCAGCTACTATCCGCGCTACAATACATCCACACCCTCAACATCGCGCACAGAGACTTGAAATGCGAGAACGTTTTGATAACATCGAACTACAACGTGAAAATTACGGATTTTGGTTTCGCGCGTAACGTTCGGCAGAGGGACCGGGACGTGTTGTCTGAGACTTACTGCGGGTCGCTTTCGTACGCGGCGCCAGAGGTGCTGAAGGGCGTGCCTTACCTGCCTAAGCTGGCTGACATGTGGTCCATGGGCATCATTCTCTACACCATGCTGAATAAAGCTTTGCCGTTTAACGAGACGTCTGTCAAGAGGTTATACGAGAAACAGGTATTCATTCATGAAGACTGTAGTGATGAAGATTGTAGCGATACAAGCCAGTACGTATTGGGAACTTCACACACACACTATTGCATTAAAATACCTAAGTCCTCCTATATACGGGTGCACATACAACTGAGCTGGGCAACTGCACTGTTACGCGTGTAGGAAAGTATTTAAAAGTAAATTCGGCCTAGCCATCCATTAATCCATATCAGAGACCATAATAGGCGTCATTTACAGAATAGTTTTTAGGGTCGCCGTCATCGAAACCAATGAGGGATTTGAGGGAGATATTGATTTACTTCGCAGGTTTGTGCAGGTTTCCTCGCGATGTTTTCCTTCACCGTAAACCTCGTGGTAGGTAAATCTCAACTGTAATTTTGCACATGAATTCTGAAAAACTCAGAGGTGCGAACCCGGATTTGAAGCCACGATCCTGTCCTTGAGAGGCCACAGGTCATACTGTGAAAAAGTGTGGGTTAATTTTCAGCAGTACCTACTACTGCTCTCATCTGTGGGCAGGGGCTCCATAGTACCAGCTGCTCCCTCTGGACCGCATACAACGAAGAGCGACTCGATTAGTCGGCTGCCGACGAATTTCTGATCGACTTGACTCCTTGGCGCTGCGTAGAGATGCGGCATCCTCTATCGCATATATACAATGGGGAGTGCTCCGAGGAGTTGTTCGGGTTGATCCCTGCCGCATCCTTCCGCCACCGCCCTACGCGACAACACTTCTATCCTCACCATTTAGATGGTTGGCAGTCCTCTACTGTGCGTTTTTCCAGATTTTTTTTGCCTCAATAGAAATTACTGCCGAAACTCTGGAATGAACTTTCGCCTGCGGTATTCCCGGACCGATATGACCTTCAAGCCTTCATGAAAAGAGCGTGCTCCTACCTAAAAGGCCGGTAACGCACTTGTGACTCTTTGGGGCTCAGCCTGAAATATCCGTTTTCCTAAAATGTATTTTTCGCAAAATGTCTGCTTTTCAAAATGTCAACACGTCTTTTGCATAATGTCAGCTATTTAAAATTGCCTGTCTCGGCTGTCTCCAAGAATGACAGTTTTTGTATAATGTTCGCTTTTCAGAAAGTGCTTATTCTCAAAATGTCTGCAACCTCGAAATATCCGCCTTTATATAACGTAATATTATTATTATTATTATAACGTTTGCATTCCAGAAAAGTTCCCAAAATGTCTCCAACCATGGTCTTCAAATTTCATCTAAATCGGTTCAGCGGTTTAGCCGTGAAAGAGTAACAGACAGACAGACTGAGTTACTTTCGCATTTATTAGCATTGATTTTAGTAAAAAACTAAACTACGAAAACCCTTCATTCGGGTACGAAACCGGTTGAGAACGAAAAATATTTTGTTCTAAAGCAGTAATTTTATATTAGGTATAGATATTTATGTTATGAAAGAGTAAAGGACTATTCAATGGAAAAAATCAATTGTGTAAACAAAGCAATTTTTCACGATTACTCCGTAGTTACTTGCATTTGAACGCCAATCCCGATCATATTCACATCTCAATGACCTCAGCACTGTTTTTATCAACCATTTTATCATTAAATAATCGTGTAAATATGTTTATTTTATAGAATTAATTGGAAGACGAAAATCCGTTATATTTGTCAAATTGACATGATAATTTTTTCTTCACCGAAGTTGGTCTATGGTCGGTCTAGTCTCTGGAAATTTAGTGCTGTACCAACAAAATTAATTATTTGACTGAACCAACCTTACCTACCGATAATTATGGCTGGCCCTGCAAATTAATTTATTCGTAGATATTTATTTATTTATTTACTAGATGAAAACCCGGCTTCGCTCGGGTAAAATGTAGACTCATAATAATATGTTTGAAAAAATTTTTTGCCAGTAAAGACTGTCGTACTTATCGAAAAATCTGACTTATATTCCCAGCCTTAATTATTATCACAAACACTTTAACGGCTAACCTACGTATCGGTATTTCACCAGTAGATATTTCTCCTAAATCTTATTTGCCCAAATAACTACGTAGTCAGTCCCAAAGTTCTGTCACAAATGAAAATAATGATAAAAACAAAAGTACCAATCAGTTTTTAATAAATTATATACCAATTTAAAGTACATTTAATAAAAAAATAAATTTAAGTACTTAAAATTATTCAAAATGACTTCCTTTGTTTTTAATACAGGCCCTTAATCGGCGCAGCCAGTCGTCTATCGCAGCACGCACCATTTTCATGTCTATTTCAGCGACTGCTTTTCTTAAAGATGACTCTTCCCCTCTAAGACCTGCCAAATTTTAAAGTCCAGAGGATTAAGGTTCGGACTGGAGGAAGGCCAATCTTCGTGTCTTATAAAGTCGATTTTTTGACGGCCAAACCAGGCTTGAGTGGTCTTGGCTTTGTGTGCTGGCGCAGAATCCTGCTGGAACACAAAATTATGACCTGAAAATAGCGTGTTGGGCAGATCTTTGACATGCTTATCCAAAACCGTCTCTTGGTACACTTTCGCACTGATTTTGACCCCTTTTTCTCAAAAATGAACCTCAGTTGGCCCGTAATAAGATCAGAGAATACTCTTCAGAGCTCCTAGCGTACACTCTATCATTATGTTTATTGTACTTCTCTTCAATATCGAAAATCTTTTCGTCTGTAAAGAGGATATCACGGTGTCGATTTTTCGCGTACCGCTTTAACAACTTCCGGGATCTTTTAAACCTTATTGTTTTTAGACGGGCATTAAGTAAGTGCCCACTCTATTTTTTGTATGCTCGCAGACTAAGATCTTCGTTTAAAATCTTTTTGACGGTTTTTCTACTGACACCCATCTGCAAAGCCATCAACTTCTGTTTTCGGACAGGATTTCTTGCTATGCGTGCCTTGATCGCTTTGATCACTGCTGGTGTTGGTACGGAGCGAGGCCGGCCAATTCTTTTCTTGTCCTCAACACTGGAGACTTCATTGTACCTGTCAATCGTACGGTACACAAACCTAAGCGTTATATTTACATTTTTGAGCAACTTGAAAATGGTACTTGGCGAGTGCCCACAGCAGTGCAATGCTAAAACAGCTATTCGGTTTTCTTTCTGTTGTAATATGGTTTTCTTAATAAAACTAGCTTTTGCGTATGACCCAAATCACCATCTTTATTTCTCTCTTGCACCGACCCCTCCACAGATAAGCAAACATAAATACAGATACAACATCTCTCTCTTTTTGATTTAGACAATAGTTAATGTAATACTTTAACATTGTGAGGAGTACATAATTAATTGTACCAAACAACAAAACAAAATGTAACGCTTAAGCATTTAGTTGCAATTATCATAAGTCATATTCATAGGTACATTATTATTATTATTTTTAATAGGAAGGTTCCTACTTAACTAAAAGTTTGTTTAAATTAAACCAACTTAAATTAACTTAAGTAATCTAATAACATGTAACACTGACAATGCACAGTGCTATACATACAGTACCTACTTAAAAATTAGTTTCATAATCATCCAAAAACTTAGGTCTCCTTACAAGTCTCTTAGGTAATCTGTCATCTTGTTCTTGAATCCTTAATTCCTGCTCACTGTTAGCTGTAATGTCAATATTTCCTCTTGCTTCCTCCTCATCAAGATTATCTAAGGGACTTGCAGGTGTAATAATCGAATCATCATAAAAATTCCTATTTAACAATGAACTTCCTTCCCCTGGTGAAATGTGCTGTGGAACTCGTACTAAATGCCACCGGTTTCGTCTAAACTTTCCTCTATCCGTCATAATCACGTATGAACGCGGTTCCTCGCATTTTGTTTCAATGGTACCATAAATCTTGAGATCAATTATCCAGACTTTATCATTAGGTTTTAGCTCTTCCAAATTAGATGCCCTGTGACTTTTGTTATAATAATACGCATCTTTATTTTTCTTTTCTGTCATGCTCTTTTGTATATCCTGTTTAATTTTGACCGGTTTATTAAGCTTACTAGGCAAGATAGGCAAGTTATCTCTTAGTTTACGATTAAATAACATTTCTGCTGGACTGTAGCCTGTTTCTATGGGTGTATTCCTATATATTAACAATGCTAAGTATATATCTTCATTTTTAGACAGTAATGATTTTGCTATTTTAACTCCAGATTCCGCTAATCCATTACTTTGCGAAAAATATGGACTACTTGTTATAGATTTAAATCCATATTCTTTTGCAAATTCATTAAATTTGGACTTGAACTGCGTGCCACAATCAGATCTCACTACTTCAGGAATACCGAACCTCGAAAACACATTTTTACACTGAATTATTACACTGTATTCTGTTAGATCTTTTAGTTTACAGATTTCTAAGAACCTAGAATAGTAGTCTATGATTACTAAATACCAGTTGTTATTAAACTTAAATAAATCCATGCCTACTTTTTGCCATGGCCTGTCAGGGATTTTTTCTACAACCATCTTCTCTTTGTGATTCTTGCTTGTTTCTATACACTTAGGACATGACTTCACTTGCTCCTCAATTTGTCGAGACAAGCCTAACCACCAAACCGATTGCCTTGCCCTTTCTCGACATTTAGAGATACCTAAGTGTCCTTCATGAATTCTTTTCAGTATATCTTTGTGCATGTTTTCTGGTATAACTATTCTTGAATTATATAAAAGGAGGTCCCTTTCCATCGAGAAACTATTTTTATACTGATAGTAATTCTTAAAAACCCCTAGTTGAGATTTATTTGGCCATCCATTTGCAGTAAATGATTTTAAACCTATGCATATGTTACATTTACCCTGTTCCATATATATTTTGTCCAACATTTCGTTAGGTATTGTATCTGAAACTAGCATGTTGATGTTGCCCTCCTCCTCCTGTTCCATATCTGAAACTCCACAATCAGGCAGCGGCTGTCGCGATAGCGCGTCGGCCACTACCTGCTCCTTTCCTGGTATATATTTGACTTCATAATTGAATCTACTCAATTTAAGTCTAAATCTTAAAAGTCGAGGGCTTAAATCATCAAGCGGCTTAGTGTGTAATATCTGCAGAAGGGGTTTATGGTCAGTCTCTAATATTACATGTATGCCTAAAACATAATCTCTAAATTTTTCTACAGCCCAGACCAAGGCTAAACCTTCCTTTTCTATCTGTGCATAATGCTTTTCAGCATCTGTGAGTGTTCTACTGGCGTAAGTAACAATTGATCGATTACCTGCCCTATCTTCTTGCATAAGAGCTGCCCCTAATCCAAATGAACTACTATCTGCTGAGATTATTATTACTTTATCCACATCATAATGTGCTAGAGTAGGAGCATTTTGCAGTTTTTCTTTAATTTCATTGAATGCTTTAGTCTGAATAGGACCCCACACAAACATTTGATCTTCTTTTAACAAAATGTGCAATGGATTTAAAATTTCTGATTTATTTGGAATGTATCGACCTACAAAATTGACCATGCCTAAAAATTGAAGCAACTCTTTTTTATTACTTGGTTCTTTAAAGTTACTGATAGCTTTTGTTCGCTCGGGATCAATTTTATACCACTAGCGTTGATCACGTGACCCAGATAACAAATCTCCTCAACCCCAAATAAACACTTATTTTTATTTATGGTTATACCTGCATTGTGAAGTCTTTTAAGCACTTCATGAAGGACCCTATCATGGTCTTCCTTAGTTGGTTCATAAATAAGAATGTCGTCCATGTGGATGGCTAGTTTCATGTCTTTAAATAGATTTGAAAACTTCATACTGAAGTATTCAGGCGCGCAATTCAATCCAAACGGAAGTCTGTTATATATATATCTACCAAAAGGTGTAATTATAGTAGTCAACTTTTTTGATGTATCATCCAGTTTAATCTGATGAAACCCTGAGGTAGCATCAATTTTAGAAAAGAATTTAGCTCCTTTCAGTTTAGCTAATGTATGCTCTATTTTAGGGATTGGATAGACCGGGCGCTTTATATTTTTATTAACCTGAGTATAATCACCACATATCCTTACTTTGTTATTTTTTAAAACAACTACGATTGGCGAGACAAAGTCTGTTGCTTCTTCAATAGGACTGACTATACCTAACTGCTCTAGTCTATCCAATTCCTGTTTTACTTTAGGCAGTAAAGGAATTGAAATATTGCGCGGTGAAGCCTGTATGAATGATTTTGGATTCTCTACCAAGTCAATATGAAATTCGTCTTTAAAAACTCCTAATTCGCTAAAAATACTAGGAAATTCTTTCTCAATATTTTCAGAGCCATTCATCCTAACTTCTGGCCCGGATACAGCACAGATTTTTATCAAATTCATACTGTCAATGGAAGTTCGTCCTAGTAGAGCTGTTTTTAACCCTTTAATTACATATACTTTACCTTGATAGGTATTATTCTTGTATTTCAACTCAAGATCTATGGTACCAGTGACATCTAAGCGAGATCCATCAGGTCCTTTCACTGTGTCTGCACATTTCACCAGCGGCAGTTGAAAGGAACTTGCCCAGTTTTCTGAGACTGCACTTATGTCAGCACCTGTGTCGATTAAAAAGTTCAATTTATCAATCAATAAATTATTTCTATAAACCTGTACATCAATCATAAAGTCTTCTTTCTTTTCACATAAACTAACCTCATGAGTGGTCCCTTTATTTACCTCCTCCTCTACCCTTCTAACACCCTTTGATCTACACACTTTAGCAAAATGACCAATTCTCTTGCAGTTGTGGCATGTTGAGTTATTGGCCGGACACATTTCCTTTCGATGACGCTCCAACCCGCAGAACCAGCATCTATTTTCTCCTCTTTTCTTGCCTTGTTTAATTCTATTAACTTCGATTGTCTCGTTTCCCATCATCTTGCTTTCTTCTTTTTGAATTTCTGCTTGCCTACATATTAAAGTTGCATCTTTTAACGTGAGATCACTTTTTAACAGAAGTCGCTCGCTTACTGACTTGTCGCTGATTCCAATTACAATTTTGTCTCTTATTAGATCCTCTTTCAGAACACCATATTCACATTTTAGTGCTAGTTTGTGTATGTCTGTCAAGAATTCTTCCAGCTTTTCACCCTCCTTTTGAACTCTTGAATTAAATTTGTACCTCTCATATATGATGTTTTTCTTAGGTGAAAAGAAGTCGTCAAACTTGGAAAGCAAATCTGTGTAGCCGAGTTTAGTTCCGAACTGAATTATAATGTCTTCTGCCTTTTCCCCCATACAATACAAAAGGCAATTCACCTTGTCGTTATCTTCTAATTTATCGTTGCCCGACAAGCTCATGTATCGCACGAATCTTGCTTTATACTTTTCCCAATCTTCAGGCTCAAAGCTAAATGTGCCCGGAGGCGAAATACGCAAGAATTTCGATTCCCGATCCTCTCCTTTTGCGCCATTGTTCTCGTTGGTTTTCTCCATTTTTTTTTCTGAATTTTTTAGGACTCCGATGTTCCTTCGCAATATCTGAATAATTTACTTTGTCTGAACAATCTGAATAACGTTTTATTTAACCGCTGCCACCATGTTGTAATATGGTTTTCTTAATAAAACTAGCTTTTGCGTATGACCCAAATCACCATCTTTATTTCTCTCTTGCACCGACCCCTCCACAGATAAGCAAACATAAATACAGATACAACACTTTCAACGTCCACTCCATCGTGAGAAATCGCAGCGAATGACTGTTTATTGTTTTAAAATAATTGGCAAACATTCAAAAATGGAATTCAATCAAATTTTCTTAAAATCATGTTTTAAATTTAAAAATAATGTGCCAGTGACAGAACTTTGGGACCGACTACGTATGTCTGTCTCATAATCAAAGAAATTAGACCTAAAGGGCCCCATATAAGGTACGATCCGTCTGTACGATCGATCTGATGAAAATCGACGAATCGTACCGTGTGTGGGGCCCTTAAAAGGTCACAATGGAGAACGAAATGCAAACCTGTGACACGTGATGACGTGACACTCACGCCACTTTGATGTGATGACTTTGACATGTTTACTTCGCAACGCCATTATATATACTCAGTAATTTATTCCATTTTTTATTGAAAATACTCGCTAAATCCGAATTTTCTACCTACAAGTTGTCGACTCGGAACAAACGTCAACAACTGAAGATAGTTATAGTTGAAGGTAGTTGGTGATAGTTTTGAGTTTTGATAAGATCCATTCAAGTTTTCCGGCAAGACGTTTCGTTTTACACAGTCACATGAGTCACAGTTCTTTGTAATGGATACTTTTTTGGCGTGACGCACGCGATGTGTTGAAGGCGAGCCGTATCTAAGTGCTAGCTAGTATGAAACGGAACGTTTATTAACTACCCAAGATGGCGACTGCGGTTTGTTTGTCAGTGCCATTAGAATTTAACGAAATTCTCCATAATCCGAATTTTGCGGATATATGTTGTCGACTCGGATCGACTAATTTTTTACGCTCTTCAATTTGATGTGCATTTCGTTCGAGTCTACCGTACCCCTGGACGAAATTATTAATATAGATTTAATTATTATATTAATTATTTGTGTTAAGTTACACTATTTAATGAAGGTTTATAAAGGTTTCTAATCCTATCCTACTATCCTACTTCCTACTATATCCTACTAATCCTACTAATATTATAAATGTGAAAGTTTATGAGTGAGTGAGTGAATATGTTTGTTACTTCTTCACGCTGAAACGGCTGGACGGATTTGGATGAAATTTGGCGAAAAGTTAGATAACCTGGATTACAACATAGGATACTTTTTATACCGATATTCCCATGGGATAGGGATAAAATCTTGAAATAACAACCGCTCAGCTTAGAGTCATGAAAATTGGTATGTAGATAGTTTGACATCTGGAATAAACCATAGCCTACTTTTTATTTCGATATTCCCACGAGATAGGGATAACTTTCGAACTAATAACCGCTGGGCTTAGAGTCATGAAATTTGACCATGATTGTTTTTAATGTAATGTCAATGAAAACAACGATTTAATTTTCGGGAATTCCCACGGCAATTTTTAAAATCCCGGTATTTCAGCTGCTGGACCTAATGATTTACGTGTGCGAAGCCGCGGGTAAACACTAGTTGGACGATAAAATAGTATTTTAGTAGAAATTATGTACATTTCTATTTACTAGTATCATATTTACTGTGGAGTCCATTGTTGGACCAAAAAATCATTTTGAATCACTTCCCTGTGTCTACTCTCATTTCCCTGTCTTATGTAAATTTAAAAATGCCTCTTCTAAATTATATCGAAAATACAAACTGAGACATGGATGCACAGAAAATCCAGAAAAAGAGACCAGGGCTGGGAATCGAACCTAGGCCCTCAGCAATCCGTACTGCGTACTATAACCCCTACACCACCGTTGGACAGGAGTCAAGATACAAATTTCTTCTATGCACACATATCTCAGGTTGGCTTTTTCTACTACGCTACTTAAGCAGCAAAAAAATCTAAATTAATCCATATTTTAACTGACCCTTTAAATTCTAAAATACTCCATCATAAACCTTGGGGAAAATATACGACAAAAAATATAAGTGGATGTACATGTTTCACCATTTTAAAAATTCTACCCTTAAAGGGGTATAAAGGGGAGTGTAAGTTTTGAACATGAAGTGTAAGTTTGAATGGAAGAAACGTTAGAGGTATATATTTGAAGATATAATTCTAAAACTTCTTGAAAATGCTATTAAACATTTTAAGTTAAAAGGGACATGGAAACATTGTGAATGACTCTTAAACAGGACTAAGAGAATACGTGATTCGCCATTTTTAAAAATTAAACTTAGGGATTACATTAAATAATGAAATATGAGTAAATTCAAAATAATTATTTACTGCTGATTGAAGTATCTTAAAGAGCTTTCACATCACTAGAGCCAACGTCAGTCAGTCAGTCAGCCAGTCGTCAGTCAAGTGCCAATGTCAGTCACCACATTTGTTTACACAATTGATTTTTTCCATTGAATAGTACCGTAAGTATGCAAGCAATTAAACCTTTTACATTTAGAACATTGATTTGAAAATAAAGCAGACATTATGGGAAACAAACATAACAAGACTATAGCCACAATACACACAACTAACGTTTGTTACGTATATTGTGCTATAGCCTATTTAAAAAAGTGAACATAACGGGAAAGCAGAAATTATGGTAATGCTAATATTATAGGAATGTAAACATTATGAATAGACGACTTCCTGAGATTGTACACATTTTAATTAGCAGACATTTTGAGAAAGCTGACAAAATAGAAGTGCTAACATTGTGGCGACAGTAATCGCTTACCATCAGGCTATCCGTTTGCTCGTTTGCCCCCTATTCCATAAGAAAAATCCATTAGTCTGATTTGAATCGCAGGTGACGCGCAAGTGGCGTTTCCGCACGGGCGTAGTGAACCAACTGTCGGCGGAGTGCAAGCAGCAGGTGACGCAGATGATGGAGCCCGAGGCGAAGGCGCGGCCCACCGCCGGGACGGTGTTCAACGGACCCTGGATCGCGATGGACGCGCGACTTGTCAGTACGTATCTGGTGGTAGTATCTGTTGGTGATGATCCGACCGATTTCGGCCATAGCGACCATTTCGACCCCTAACTCATTGATTGGCGCTCATGCGGTCTAAGATGGCTTACATAGCCGATAGCTGTGAGGCGTACGTACGCATTGACGGCACTCACTTAAGTGCACATTTTTGTATCAAAGGAGCTGTCCGGGAACACCCAAATACTCCGAAATATTTTATTCCGAATTTGCTAATTCCAATTTTCAAAACTCCGATTTTCACAATTCCTAAGACATATAATTCCGATTACTTAAAAACACGAATTTTATTTTTCCGAATTTCAAAATATCGATTTTTTTATATCCGATTTTTAAAACTCCAAAAAATGAAAAGTACGAAATGTTATTGGCCCGAAGTACAGTATTCCGATTATCAATTTTCCGAAATGGCATCGCTAATTCGGAAATATGGCATTCGGCAAAATAAACTTCGTGGTCTTAATAATCGGAATCTTGCTTTCGAATCTCGAATTAATGTCAATCAATTTAAATAAATTGACCTGCATACTTAGGTTAGGTTACAATTGCGACAAGGCGCGAAGCGCCATAACTCCGCGGAATAGGAGCTCCGCCACGCGGAGCTCCATCGACCTTGTGTCACATTGCTGAAAATCAATAACAGTAAATACTGTTTTAGGCTAATCTGACCTACATTATAATTATAGCTTAAGTTAATAAGTCGGGATTTATTATTGATCGGTGTAATGATATTCGGAATTTTCAAAATCGGAATTTCAATTGTAACTACCAGTGCCCTATTTCACGAGGCTACAAGTTACAATTTACAAGCGGTTGTCTTTGTTTAACAGTATGTATTGAAAAGACACTACCGCTTGTAAATTGTAACTTGTAGCTTCGTGAAATTGGCCACAGATCGAAAAGTTTACGCGGAATTCATAATAATGCTCGGGTATTATGATTATGAATTTTTGTCCATGACGTATACACAGTTGTAACCGGGCCGTTATGTATGATGGCATCACGATGCGAACATTGCATTGCATGACTTGTAACGGAACCCGGAGATTGGAACATTTAGAAATTTCTTACCTTTTTGACTACAATTGCGGAATCGAAAACAAAATAAGCGGAAAATAGGTATGAAGGTTTGATAGATACCTATTTCAATATTCTTTCAGAGTTAACGTTTTTAGAAGATTCCTTATTAAAGCAGGCGCAGGAAGAGGCTCACAAACGAGAACAAGATGCCGAGGAAGAAACTGAAGTCGAGAGGATCGCGGAGCTCCGACGAAGAGGCAGGGGCAAAGGTACGAGTCATAAAGGAATTAGGACTACGAACTACATTTTGTTACAAAAAAAACTCTTACCTCAAAATAGATAATTTTTCTGAGTGCACTTTATGGGCATTATATCAAGGTTCAATTTTGTCGACATACTGATTTTAGATGAGAGATTTTTTCAAAGTAGTGACGATTTTTTGGCCTCTTTTGTGGGAATCACATGTACAGCATGCATCTACGTAGATATCAAAGTATGCTTCGTTCTGGGAAGCTACCAAGGCAAAGTAAAACGGTCACACAGTCACTGTGGGTCATATTTTTTTGGCAGAAGTCTCTTATAATTGTTTCGTAGTACGAATAGATAAATGTTGGTTCTTTTACTAGAAGTAACTTTGATAACTAACCCGATTATTCTTCATTCACGTAGCCTATTTACAATACTTACAGTATTTTTTCAGATTTATTAAAATGAGTATGCATTTCTTTTTTCAGAGGGCCTAAAAATATTGAAAAACACCGAAACGGGACCTAAATCACAACAACTTTTTGAAAAGGAATAAAAAAAAGAAACTAATCAATGTTTTCATTCAGTGTTTATTAACTTATACATTTCATATCTATGACTTTAAGTTATTGTAAAATTTATTTATTACATCATAATGTATAAATGTGTTTGTTATCGTTATCTGCCGGTGATACTCACCTTCCAATAACCTACTCTTGTATTACACAGTCATGGAAGACAAGGGTTGTAAGGGCTATGTTATATAATAACATTTATATGATTTGGCACAGCGTGTTAGGAACGGGACCTTGGATCACTAATAACTTCTAAATAAAATGGAGTCCAAAATATAACTTTTAACTTGAGACGAGACTTCTCTATATGATAGCATTGAGCGTATTTCGAAAGTATGGGTTACAATGTCTTATAGTAGGGTCTGGCTAAGTAAAAAGATACCTTAATAGTGCACATACGTCCACTTGAAAACAAAAATAGATATATGGATAAAAAAAAATGTTCTAGAATCTATTCGTAATCTTTCTAGATCCGCCGCGGACCCTGGCTTGGAGTCAAAAAGGGTGGAGTTTCGGAAGTCACTGCAAGAGACTCATTAGCCAGGCAATAGGAAGGATTTGATTTCAAAACAATTTAAAATTAATTATAGTCCTAAAGATTGGCATCAAATCTAATATAATACAGTTGCATCGTAATGGCGAAAGGTAGGCAGGTACAGTCAAGGGCAAAGATATCGCCACGGCCAAAGTTGCAAAAATATGTATACACGGCCTTAATGTCAAGTGCATAAAGTCGTGTATACATATTTTTGTAACTTTGGCCGTGTCGATATCTTTGCCCTTGACTGTAGGCAGTCATGAATGCGGCGCGTATAATATGGGTAATACACAGTATTTTGTTCGCGACATTCCTGTGGACACAAGGTAAACCCTATTTTTGTCAACTAGGTTCTCTTTTAGTCTATTTAAAAATATATAAATTTTGATGGCCACAGTTGTTCACAGGAAAGACGTCGTTGATTCTCATTTTGGGTATGACCCACATGCGCTGTCACTTGTCAATGGTACTTTCCGTAACTTTTGGCAAGACTGCATTTTCACGTCTTCGCGTTAGACTAACAAAATGTAGCTTGGCTAGTACGTGTACAATATTCTGTTATTTGTTTATTGTGATTAAAACTACTCTCATTCTATAGAATGAAACGATTACAATAAAAAGTTTGTTACAGTTACTGTATTGTATCCTCTACTCATAATAAAAATGTAACTCTTATGACTAAATGAAAAAGTCATTGCAGCAAATAGAAATGAGACCCGAGTTATATTGTCGCCATTCAGTCGTTTTCTAATAAGATACTCATTCTTAAATTACAATAAAACGCACTAAGTACTGCATCAAAAATTGTAACAAATCTTATAGTATAGTTATTTGTAGTGTGTAAAAATGTCGTATAATGCTCCAACTTTCACCGTGTATATCTTAACCTCCCTTAATGTATCACATATTTACTTAATTAATTTACATATTTTCACTCGCTCTCGTGCATTATTTGAGTACTAAATTTGAGCCGCCGTTTGAGCTGCCGTGTTGGTATAGATAGATAATAATTATATTTCTGTAACTATATAGTCGTGCTTGGTCTGTCTGTGAGCAATGTTTGGAAGAGATGTCGAAGCATTATACGACTGTTGAAAACTGTATATAACGATTTATCGGTTATATTGCAGTAAATACTATTGATTCCAAAAAGACTTTAAAACATATGTACGCTTATCAATTGTCCAATTATTTCAAGTCTGATTAATTAAAGCATTTTATTTTAATACAAAATGGAATGTCTATTGCTTGCTACGTTTTAAGAAATGGTCAAAGCTCAATTTGATAAATGGTCCATATTATTAGAATAGGTTGTCTTTCTTACATTGAAATATGTTAAGAAATGTTTGTTCGTCCGGCCTACGGTCTTTGTGCGACTACACGCGGCCATCTTGCTTAAAAACCACTATTTAAAACACTTAAACTATCATAAGTTAATATTTTCTCTTTAAATAAACCATAATTTTAGACCTCTTAATTCTACAACAAACCAATATAATTCATGACATGATTTTTGGCAGTTAGACTCGATTAAAGATTAATTACAAGATAATTTGTTTTAAATACTTTTCTTATCACTAAACAATCAACCTTGGACGTTTTTGCACCAAGGGCTTTAGCGGCCGTACCGAATAATTTTAAATTTAGCACCAACGTTTGAAGCCAATTAAAATTACCTTTTAATGTGATTTAATTTAAAGCCCTTGTTCAAAAAAATCTTAATAATATTAGAACACGAAAAATCGACTCGATTGATAAATTAAAACGAAGTAGCACACGACAGGTGTCGTGAACGTCAAGTTCTTGTAGCTGCTGTATTGTTGCGTGTGTGTTCACAGCACAGTTTCTATGTGTGTGCGAGCGACGCACAACGGCGTGCGTTAGTGTGCGCGCGTGTCGTCACGCGGGGGAGAGACAGCCGACGCGACGACCGCTTCCGCTGATTTTACTCTCATCGTCTGGAAACATGGACGTTTTAGTATTCGTGCTAACATTGACACTAAGCACCGCACCCCAAGCGAAAAGATTGGAAAATATCAAATAAGCTTTATTATAAAAAGTCTTACCATAAAACAACTATACCTATAAGAGCTAAAATAGTATTCAAACACCTTGCCCTTTGTTATTTGTTATATCATAATACTTTATTAAACCCAAACCATAATGTGCACACCATTCTTACACTAAATACTTTTGGGGTCTATTTCACCACTCATTGATAAATTTTGTGACAAATTAATGTAACGCCGTCTCTGTTTATTCGGACAAAACAAACTGAGACCGCATCGCAGATATCTATTAGACAAAATTTATCAATGAGTGGTAAAACAGGCCCAAAATTGTAAAATCCATACTGAACAAATCCAAAGATATCCAAGATAGGAAAGTAAATAGCACAACACACCAAAAAACTTCAGTGAAACCAGTAAACGTTTCGCTCGCTACATTTTACACATCAAACTAATTATAGTAACTTACTTCACTTGAGCTATACGTATAATGCATGTGGATGAGATTTTTAAAACAACCTTATGTAATACAGTAATTTTTGTGTAAAATTGCAGTCTTAATTTTTCGTATTTCGATTTTCAGACGGGTACAGCCTCAGTAGGTACCTATATAATGCAGAAAAATGTGTACCTGATTTGACTATACTTAGTTTTTATGCGACTGTTTTGCAACAAGACAATAAATTTTATGAAAAAATGTAATGAAATTTATTTTAAAACAATAAGGAACATTATGAACGACATATAGAAATAAAAATAAAATTGCTATAGATTGGAAATTTAGGAAAATCCAAAAGGAAAACCCAAGACCGTTTCTTTAGCATAGAGCAAAATCTTATCCCCAGCAGTTTTAGTACATTAGTGCGGTTAGTAACTTACTGGCGATGTGTTAGCGTCACCTGAGCAGTCGTCGTGAAGTGGACAGACCAAGTCCCCGAGCTCCAGCTCGTCTTTACTCTTCTTGCGCTTCAAAGAGAACTGACTCTTCTTTGGTACCTGATAATGATAACATTGAGACCATTACACCTATTCAGGAAATGGATTTAGTCGTCTGGTTTTTCCAGATAAGTATACTTGGAGCCGCTTGCACTGTCAGGGTTAAAAAATTAAATTGTCAATCCAGGGTTAGGGGTGACCGTTCCATATATTTTGACACTTCCTAACCTTGGGTTAACAGTTTTACGTTGGGCTTATGTAACCCAGAGGCCGTATTGCCTAACGTTTCTGACGCTCGCGATCGCAATCAAATGACAGTTTTCGCATACAAAAACTGTCATTTGATTGCGATCGCGAGCGTCAGAAATGAGAGGCAATACGGCCTCTGGTCTGCGCAAGCTGGTCTTCGGCTTCATCTGCACTTATCATCAGGTGAGATAGAGGTTAATCGTTGGTCAGTTTTAAATAAATAATATAGTTGATTCGAGCCACGCTAATAAATAGCATGACAACTTATACGCATATATAAATTGAACGCAGTTTTCTTCGTCTAAGCGTGTTTTTTGGAATTTAAAATATTGTAAAACTGCTACAGATGCCGAATAATATCGACATTTATAGTTTTTGCTTACCTTATATTTAGTGGTAGCTGTCAGCGGCTGATAACCCAGCGTTTGTTCCGCATTCCGCTTTTGCTGTATGACGTCGCGGCCAAGGAGGTCATTGAACCTGAAAAAAAAAACATGTAATGTATTTTTTTTTTAATTACGAATATGCTTGCTTAGTGAAATTAAAAAGCCACAGGAGATGCAGTTTCAAATATCGACCGGTGATACAATTTTTTTATAAGTAAAAAAAATCAAGTTAAGCAATTTTGAAAGTTGTAACCGTTTGTATCATGAAACTATCGGACTTGTTACTTTACAACGAACGCTTAGTAAAGCAAAAGGAAGTGCACCCTTAATTTTACATGATATTAGTTTTATGAAAAAATAAGATCTGTCAACCTAAGGCTACGTATGTACGCACTATGCGGTTAATCGCAAGGTTTTAGCGCGCCTTCTTTAAAGTACAGTCAGAGATAGCGACGCTAGCCGCGCGGTTTGTCACATAGTGCGTACGTAGCCTAATGTTGGTATTACCTTTGCGTAAGATGCCGCCTAAGCAGGGTCTTGTTAGCGGGAATGTTGAGCAACGCAGCCAGCAGTTCAGCCGTGAACCGTGGCTCCAGCAGCATTAGGCCTCCGTGTACTCCTGCGAAACATAAATAATGTGTAAACTAGGCCCGTAGGTAGGCGAGCCGCAGCGCCTGCAGCGCGATACTTCTCGACCTATTATTTGTAACACAACGTCAATATTTTATGCCATGTTTGAGAAAAGGTCTATTAAGCGTCGCAAGGTAACGCACTTGCATGATATTGGTACAAGTCTAAAATGGCCTTAACCTCTTCACCGCCACAAAACAAACGAAGCGACGTGCTGGACGCCACAGAAAAACCAGCGACAAATCAACTTGATTTTTGATTCCATTGTAGAAAGATTAATTTCTAGTTGAATGTTGGTCATGTACAGATGACCTTGGCGTGTGAGGCATTCCATTGGCTGTCGCGACTGGTCGACTCTGGCGGTGAAGTGGTTAATATTGCATATAGTTACCGGCGCCCCGCAAGTTAGGCGCGTATTCCGCCAAGTCGATCTGCTTGAGCCACTGCATGACGCGATGGGAGCTCCAGCGCGCGATCTCGGCCTCCGTGTCGCCCGCGCCCGCCGCCTCGCCCTCCGCCGCGCGCCGGATCATCGTGTCCGGCGAAAACTTGTTGTCGCGGAGCACTTGGATGCCTGAGGTCATAAATCATCATCATTATCGTCATATCGGGCGTAGGGCATCCATTGTTGGATTCAGGCCTCCCATACCCCCATGTGATTCCCCTCGTGTTGCGGGTGTCCATGGGCGACGGTGATCGCTCTCCATCAGGTGACCCGTCTGCTCGTTTGCCCCTTCGTTTAAAAAAAATACACCTCCAATTGCCTGGGTTATAATTAGTTATAAGGTGTGGTTCGGATGATTGGATAAAACAGAATGCTGTTGTATAAAAGGCCGCTTCGTTGCCGCCACGAGACGGGCTAACAGCTTGTTTTTGCGATTTATCAAGTACGCACGTATGCACGACTGTCGCATATGTACGTAGTACGTAGCAATAACAGCCAGCGCTAATAAATAACTTACGTGCCACAGTGTGTTTACTTTGTGTTTTACTTAAGCAAGTAAATTTGCAAGTGAATTAGCTGTTAATTCATTGTAACCAAGATAAAATATCTAATTGACCTCTTATCTATTTCATTGAACAAGTACAGAATGTTCCTCTGTAAATATAGGAGTGGTGTTGGGAACTAATAGTGCATTTTCTGTTAGCTAAGTTCCTGAAATTGTATAAGTACCTACATCAAATCAATTTATGCACTTTATGCATTTCTTTTATTTTGCCAGTCTCAGGAAGTTTGTTTTATATTAATAGTGAGACAGGAGCACGCTCATCGTCGCTTCGCTCGGTTAACGAATTATTAATGTTATGCATGCATGATGTGTTTGCTTATAATTGGATAAATACTCTGTTATTACATTATGCCGTAACATTATATTGTAAGTTTTATAGTGTTGTATCTGTTGGCAAACCAATAAATAAATAACTAACCTAACCGTAAAATTTTAATTTTAATACAAGCTTTTTTGCTGACTGTACTTTTTGTTGACTGTACTTGCACTGTCACCCAAACTACGTTTGCATACCAAATTTCAAGTCGATGCTATTAACCGTTGAAGAGTTCCGTCCTGCGGAGACGATCCTGGCTGGACTACTAGACTATTGTATTGTCACGCGATTTACATAAGTATTCCAAATTTAAAGTTAATCTGACTACTGGAAGTAAGTTAAATTTAACTTACAAGATTTGACTACAGACAGACAGACAACGGGACAGGTGAAACTAAATAAAAGCTTGTAAATAAAAAAGATCAGATCAATGATGTAGTTTGTTGCGTCGAGCGCACAAGGCGACAATATGCGCGTACGTGAGGCCGCGCCCGTCCAGCGCGCGTCGCTGCCCCGCGCACTGTACGTACCGCGTCGCACGGCGAGCGCGTGCAGCGCGTGCGAGACGCGCAGCTGCGCGTGCAGCTCTGCGTGCGTGAGGCGGTGCAGGCCGCGCCCGTCCAGCGCCGCGTCGCTGGCGGCCGCGCGCGCGCCGCACACGCCCACGTCCTCCAGCCAGCGGAGCACCCACGCCGTGTCCAGAGCCCCCGACGCCGTCAGCATCGGATCGCCATGACCACCCTGGAACAATCAAAAGTTTGGTCCCACAGTTGACTTTAAATCGTCTCCCCATTATCATGTTTTGTCCAGTGCGTGCCGTAACTAGGGCGATACCAGCGACACCCAGGCACAGAGCACACACCTGGAGGGGTGCAGAAACCACAGGTCCAGCCAGAACCACAAAATTTTCAAGAGCGTAATAATGGAATCACGCACCGGGAGCATAAAATGCTCACTGGACCTGTCTTCCCTGCAAGGTATTTCTGTTATTGCCTTGCTAAATTCCCCATTTGCATCTCACAGTCATGTAAGTCCATTATCTTCGCTTTTGCTGATCTATTCTATTCAGGATATCAGTCGGTCTCTTTCTTAAGCACAGTGTTTCTAATCCTAATTCTGTCTGATTGGGATTTTACAACATGTGGCAACTATCTCTTGTTGGTTAAGTATTGTTCAAATGAGCCGAAATATAAATAATAAAAAACTAACGATGATGTAACTGCGATTCCTGACGAGTTTTGTTGATTTGGTTTCGATTTAGTTACACTGAACGTAAAACTTACTAGTAGATCAGTAAGGGCGAGCACAATCTTCTTCCTGTGCATGGGATGTTTGAGCGCCAGCTCCTTCTCTATAGCATTATGCGAGGCTGCCGCGATGACGCCGCGCGCGTCGGGCGTCGCTCCGAGCCAAGCGCGCGCCGCCGGGACATAAGTCTCCAGACCGAGACTTTCCAGCCAACCGCACGTTGTCTCGCAGTCCCATTGCCTGAGGTCCGTAGTTTGCCTGAAAGTTTTTCATTAACCTATGTCAATCTCTGTCTTCTCCATAGAAGATTCTCCACAAATCAAATAAGAGTCAGGCAAAACGTCTCCAAAATCGGTATTTAAGAAGATTAATACGTTTTAAGCTATTTCCAAAATACAGCACCACAGGAATTCGCATTTTGTTGTAATTTCATGCCAAATTAGTAGATTGCTCTAGTGTCATATTTTGAAGCCGTGAAAAGAGAAGAAGTTGTACCTCGAAGAATTGCCAAATACAAGTTAAAGTTAAGTACTCCAAGACGGGGTACTTACTGTACCCCTTTTGTTAGTAAGACTACTTCTGTCGCCTGGCACCTGGCACTATGACTCACCACGGCATGGTCTGGTGCTTGCGCGGCGGAGTGGACACTCTGAGCGAGGAGCGCGCCAGTTCGTCGCCTTCCAGCCGCACGCCGCCGCCGCTGCCGAGCCGCGCCCGAACCTCGCGCAGTGAGGGCGACGGGCTGCCGCGCGCTGTCTCATCTTTTTCCGCTGGGGTAAATGAGACAGAAAGTCATTACGAAATCTACCGTAAAAGCTATATTTTTTTGTATAAGAAATGGATTTCGAAACAGTAAGATTATCTATATTATTTTGGAAGTTAGTTAAACATAAGTGCTTTATTTGCAGAAAACTTTAAATCTTTGATATAATCTGTGAGGGAATATTTTTTCACTTGTCAATAACTACAGAACTAAGCTAACGACAAATACAATACATATTAATGATAAAGCGTCGAGTTTTTTATGACTAAAGGAAGTATAAATAACAACACGTAAAGCGATTTCAAATGGAAGGTAATAAATTATTGTGAGCTAAAGCAAAATAATTATAACCTCGTTTTTGAAGGTTTTCTGTTAATCACGTGTTGAAGCCGTACCTCAAAAGCTTAGGGATATCGAGCACAAGGTCAAGGATCACGTACGTCGATTCTGCATCATCCAACGCAAAACCGACGTCGTATATTCATTCAAGTAACTGCCAGATGGAAAAACGCTCTAACTTTACTTAAATTATGTATCAGGTTAATCTTCTGTTTACTTCGATAATATTTCGGCGTGTTAATCTTTTGTTCGTTGCTAATATTACACTAGATCGCACCACACACAATGAGGTTTTCTGTGACGGGCTAGTTGGCGCTAGCGTCGTGAGGAGCTTTTTTTATCAAACCGTGGCAAACGAGCAGGCGGATCACCTGATGGTAAGTGATCACACGTTTGACAATTTTGACATTTGTGTCATGTTTATGATTGGTTTAACAACTATTAAATGAGCCAATCGCAAGCAAGTTAAACAGACCTCTATACTAACACCATCTCGCGATATTTCACCTGTCAATAAACCCTCATTAATGATGTATTCAAGCAACCGCGTTGATCGGCCTCAGCAAGTCATGACATCTGTATTTAAGTTTCGTTTTAAAGAAAGTATTATTTCGCCAATATAAAGCAAATTTATGTGCCAGGAAGGGGAATATTTAATAGTAATAGCGGTTAGCGCGTTTTTCCCTGGCGCGGCTAAGGCAGGGGGCACACAGCATGCTAAGCTCAGACCCCGACCTAGGTTCGGCACGGACTGTCCGCGCCCCCGCGCCACCACCATCGTGTGTTTACCGAACGCGCGCGCGTCCGTCGCGAGCACGGACGAACGCGGCAGCGACGAATACATGTGCGTGTTGCGTTCGATCTGACGCCCGTAGTTCGCTGGTGGTGTCTGGAATACACAAGTTGTTGAGTTTTAATAATGAAAATTCGAAATTTTGCTACGGAGCCTTTCACTATGATTTCCTTGACGAAAGAATGAGATGTCAACATGCAGTAGCACAAACATTCACCTTGTTACATGGTTCAGTTTGTTCGAATTTACATTATTTCCGTGTAGTGTTGTAAAAAAAAACATGAATAAAGAGGTTTTTTTTCTAGTTTTTTTCTATCAAGAAGACGAAAACAAAGTCTGATTCTAATCTATCTAGATTGTTATTGTTCACTATGAGTCCATGTTACTATTTTTTAATTCTTTTTTTTTTACAATCAGTTAGTAATTTGATATTTTATAAACAATAATTATTTTTTTCAATTTACGTCACTGCCCGTGTATACCAATGCAAGGCTTACCCTCGGAGGCGCCGGGCGAGCCAGCGGCGTGTCGGGTAGAGGCGGCGAGCGCTCCAACACGCCCCTCGCCGCCGCCTGCAGCCGAACCTCGCTCAGCTTTGACAGAAGCTCCAGCTTTTGCGTCTCTAGCGACGAGCGTTGCAGCATTTCCTGGAAGCAAATGTCACGAAATAAAATACGAGGGAAGACGATACAGAAAATATGAAAAATAAATTTTCAATTCAGTGATTGATTTTCTTAAAAACGTATTGTGCATTTGTTTTTCGATAGGTACCGCCTCAAAACTATAATAAGCGAATATATGCATTAATAATTTGAAAACTCTGTTATGTTCTGTTCAATTTTACGTGCAAATCCTTAGACAGTGCGCCAATTTAAGGATAAACGTACCGAACTCAGCAGGCGAAGGCGGTTAGCTCGCTCGGCTAAGAGCAACGATGCATTTAATTTTGTTAAACGGAATTTGGAGAAGCTCAGTGTTTAATATAGGCAGGTTTATAGTCCCTATATAAGTGCATATAAAGTTGGTACTTTAGTTCGTGGACATGAGCTATTGTTTTTTTTATTAGTATTTAGTATTAAAGAATCGGCATTACGGATCGTAAAGCGAAATACATCTTACTTCTTAGTAATATTATAAACGCGAAAGTGTGTATGGATGAACAGAACGGATTTGCATGAAATTTGGCATACAGGTAATATATACCCTGGATTAACATATAAGTAGGCTACTTTTTATCCCGAAATAATGTATTGTTCCTGTGGGATCAAAAAAGTTTAAGCTACATACTAATTATGCGCGAGCGAAGCCGCGGGCAAAAGCTAATCGATAATAACGCGATCAGAAAATCACCTCCCCGATTACTGACAAGCGGACTTTAGAAATCAGCGAGGGCATTTCAAAGAAATGTTAAGGAAGTTCGAGAGTCGTTATCGCAGTATGACGCACACCTGAACTGAAGGACTCCCCAGACGAAAAGCGGAGTGTATCTGGAGAGCTACAATAAAACTCTCGGCAGTTACAATTTTACCGGAACAAAACTCAAATGGAAAATCACCATTAAACCAGACCTTTTAATGCGTACTCAAGGCACCTTTAAAAGCCCCCTTTGGGGAACTAATTGCATTTTGTTCGACGCTAAATATGGTTGAGATCCTCTCTGAAAATCATTATAAATGCGACGCTCAAGGAATTGTATAAGCGAGGGTCAGCGATGATATAGTATTAGCATAAAATCTGCATGGCAGATAAGAGATGAATATGGAATGCCTATTTACCTTGGCTTTGTGTTTAGCTTTTGCCGCGCAGCTCATATAGTTTTCCGATCCCGTATAGACACAAGAGGCAGTCTACGATAAACGATAATATCTTCGGGGGCACAATGCATAGTTGACATTATGATCTGACTTCAAGAGACATTGACTAGAATATGCGTATATTCAGTATATTGTGATTGAAGGTGTAAAAACAATAAAGTCTTCCGGCATTGCGCGAACAGACATCATCAAATCAGTATCTGGAGCAAACATATGTGGAACAGGCTTTTAACCTGTCTAAATAACGCATTCATCGGTAGCAATAGGGAACGAACGTAAACACGTCGACCTACTTGTAACGAAACTTTATCAATCACATTTTATAGTGGCTTTTACTCGCCGGCGCGCGCTATCTCGACTGTTTAATAAAAAGCGCATCTGGCATAGTTAACGCGATGTATGGACGCCGACGTGAGTAAATGGATTATAGAAATAGATTGTTTGTTTTCATTGCCCATTCCTTATTCTGAATGTACGCCGTTTGAATGAGTACTATGTACATTAATTTTGCACCTAGAAATTCGGGGCAGCGGCTCCTTTATTGCTTTTTCACTTTCAATTTTGTTTGAAAGTTTCGAAGGCAATACGAAGCCGTTATGCCACTACATATACTCGTACTTACTAGCCCATCTTCATTTAGCTAAATACGTTGGACCTATTTATTTAACAAGATTTATAATAAAATGGCAGACCGCTAGTTATATATCTAACGGCTTCTTCAGCTCATCGGGATGCAAGACGCACCGTGGCGTGCGTGTAGGTACCTACCCACGAGCGTGTAATTATTTTGTAGAGGCTGTGGATTTCATTAGTTTTCCAGGCCCGGTGTATGACTCAACACTATTTCAAGCTCCATGAAAACGATCTAGCTAGAGCCGTGTATCAATCGATGAGACTAAATAGATATTAGCAGGGGAAGCAGATAGAAAACAGCACACGTCGCGTATATTTAAAATGCCTAATGAACACACAATCAAAATGGATAACGAATCTGTGTTTTCTAAAGTTCAAAATGTTTTAACGGGTATTACTTACTCAAACTCATGGGAGTAGGTAAATTAATTATCTTTTTGCATCAACTCTCAATGGAAGTTTGACCTACTTCTCAAAACAGGAGGCTTTGCATAGGCTGACCGTACACTGTTATGCAACCGTTTTATATTAAATTGCAAGTGCCGTGCTTTGAGACTACAAATAAAATGTAGTTAGATAAAATGCACGGCAAGGATGTTTATACAGTTACAAAGCGCTACGTGCTCGCCGCGCCTCCTGGATTTCTAGACAGCCGGTTTCATATTACTTTAGAATCAATAGAAGTTATATACCCTCTCCTACGTCGCTACACTCTTGACAGAATGGACGTCGGTTGAGGATTCAGTAGTGAACCTTCATGACGATTTTCTTGAAAAAATAGTGTGGTGGTTTCCGCTTGCATTCCACACTGTAGTCTGGAGTTCGTAATTGGCAGCAGGGCACTGCTGCCCACAAAACACACCAGGGCCCTTTTTACGACACCCACGGGACGAGATGGGTCCGTCCTATTTTAAAACCGGGCACCTCACGGACTGTTAAGTTTTAACAAAACAAATCAAATCTTTAACCCCCTGTTTCACCGTCCATTGATTAAATTTATCTGACGGATAAATGTGATGCCGTCTCTGTTTGTTTTGTTCGAATAGACGGAGACGGCATCACATTTATCCGTCAGTTAAAATTAATCAATGGTTGGTGAAACAGCCCCTAAATGTTTCCATATGATTTAAGAACGAAGCTGGTCCTTTCAGGATTGCAAATAAAAAAGTGCGAACGTGTACTTTCAGCAGTACCTAGCCGCAACAGGCAGTCTGAAAGCGTACAACACCAGACGCCCGCATAACTCAGTGACATAAAAGAATCTAGCCCGAGCAATCCGCGTAGTGTAGTTTGCTGTTTTGCATCTAACACGCAAGCATAACACGTATAATGAACTGCGGACAAAAAGTGTAGGTAGACCAAGAGTTTTCTGCGGCTTGTAGTATTTGATTTGTGTATATAATTGGCATCGTTAGTGTAATAAAGAGCGTTCAATATTCAATATTAGCATTATTATATCGAGAAGACAACATTTCAATGCACGAATGAATTCTACGGTGTATTGATGTATGGATGAATTTTAAAGTAAAGTTTCGTTCCACACTAACTTAATCGAATGTGTGCTGTTATCACTAACGCATAGATTTTTGTTAATTCTATAGTGTTGTACTGATTGGCGAACTAAAATAATAAAAACAAATAGAAAAACTAATACGCAAGAAGTAAAAGTGGCAAACCTTATTGTATGCAAATTCATAAATTACCTAATAATACAGAACTCAAGTTTTACTTTCATCGGTGTAAATCTATTAATAAATCACTATTTTACACTATTGTAATGAATGCGATAAGTAGAGTTTGACAAGGTAGTACAAGACTTTTTAAGATTAACCTGGTTAACGCGGTGCCTTTCTTGTATATGAAACTCAGTAAACCTACACCCGACCCTATATTACGTATAATACCGTCAAGTGAAGGACATTGAATTTCCGGAGGCCAAGCCGTTTTAAATAATATATTATGAAACAGCAGTTAGCGTAAGTAGTTGGTAATCAGAATTCGCGGTGCCGTGAGGTGTCTGGCGCGCCAGCGCCAGGAATTGTACAGCCCACGCTGTCATGATTATTCAATAGGCCTATTTGCAAGGATCTAGGCCACTCAGAATGTTAAAGAGTTTTACTTAACACTCCTTTACTCTCCTCGCGTACGATGGGAAAATGTTAGAATTCTACGCGACTGGAGACAAATTATTTATGACAACAAGAAATTACTTTAGATTAACTTCCCATTAAGTAGGTACTCCCTACATATTCACACATAATTACTGTTATAACCCATTAATAATAATAATAAAATCATTTATTGCCACAGAAAATAAGACAGGATTACACAATCAAAAAAAACATAAGCAGGTGGCAATAGGCTCAGGCTCAGCATAAGCTGCGAGCAAAGGAAACTTGCAGCGCTGAATTTCGGCCTGCGCCCGTCCCACATTCATTACAGACAGTGGAATAAAGAACACTAAGGGCCTGTTTCACTACTCATTAATAAATTTTATGTGACAGATAAACGTGATGTCATCTCTGTTTATTCGAACAAAACAAACAGAGACCAGCATCACAGGTCTGTCTGTCACATAAAATTTATCAATGAGTAGTGAAACAGATCCTACCTAACTAAATCTTATCTTAATTGAGCGCCGCAATGAAATTCGAAATTATCCTACGGTCAATAAATCGAAATTATCATCAGTTGCTGGCGTAGGTGGTTAGCAAGCTTAACCGCAAAATGTTGAAACTTGCCGGGCATGTCTCTCTAGTTGTGAAGTTGCTCGGCGGAAAACCAAGTTGGACCCGTAAGAAATACTAAGTATTTTATCAAGTAGCTCTCTGTTTACAGAAAATACAATTTGCGAAGATCTTACGGAAAGCTCTTACGGCGTTAAATCCAATTGTATACGAGGCGTGTTTGAAACGAAATAACATGAAAGATAACTATTTTCAGGATATATTCCTTTTCGGTTGGTTTTGTTTCTTATTTAATAGTTTCGCACAATATGACTTGCATGAAATAAAAACAAAACCCTGCGAGGACAATACGAACACTTGTTTTATGCAGCTGTAAACAGCGGAAGCATACCTATTCGTACCTTACCCTTTGTTAATGTAATGACTGTAAAAGGAAAATAATTTATAAAGCGAACTTTGAACTTCGTTGCTTACCGTCCCGCTTATATTATTTAATAGGTACGTCACGAACTTCGATTTTCGAATTTCATAGTAGCCCCTCCGCTAAGAGAATAATAAGAGAAATAGCAGTGTCACTCAAGCTAAAAACGCGACAGCATACCTACAGCTCAGTCCGTAACTAAGTTAAGTGCTCAAAATATAATGAATTATTGCGGAGATCAAAAAGGTTTATTTCCATTTCATTCGTATGCAACTTTATATACCTAAACCCTATGAAAACATGGAAAAACGTGTGCTCATTGGCAGCGGGACAAACGAGAAAGTGGCGTCGTCGATTGTGAATGGAGGAATTTAGTAATAGTTCTAGAATGCAGTTCGATCGAACTCTATTCTTGTAATTTGTTGGTCCTTTGAGCCGTCTCTTCCTTCTCCTTTCCTTCGACCTGTAACCCATCGGCAGCTTACCTTTTGCAGCCTCTGCTCAGCATCATCCAGCCTCTGCCGGGCGTCGAGCAGAGCACGCTCCAGGTCGGCCATCTTGTCGCTCTGCGCCGCCACCTGTTCCGACAGCACTTGCACTTGCAGGTGAAGACTCTCCTTGTCCGCTTCGAGCCGCCGCACTCGGTCTTCGGCATCGTTCTGCAAGGAAGTCAACGTTTGATTTAACGGGTTTGATTAAGATTAGAAGGTGATCGAATTGTGGACTTATTAGATCATCCCGTGAAAAAATTGTATAACCCTTATTTTGTTACGTAACTTACATTTCAGGGCAGAAGAGAACGTAAGAGTGGGTAAATAAAATAGGTACCCTAAGCATATCCAGTACATTTATATGAAATAACGAAAAATTTTACGTACCTAATGGCAATGTTATTTACAAGCAATAATTTAACATTCATTGCATAAAAAAAAGTAAAAACATGCGATCACCATTATTAAAAATACATAACAAACAGTTAAAAAACAATAGCGCCCATGTGTTTTGTTTACTGAATAGGTAACACCAAAAGAAAGAGTTAGTAGTTACATTCATTTTCCAAAAAAAAAAAATATGTAAATTCAATTATAAAAATCTTATATTGAATGAATAAATAAACTAAACTAACTAATTATAAACGTACTTTCTTCATTTCATACATTTTGTTAAAAATTTACTTAATTTATTTATTTTATTTTATTCATGGCTGTCCATGAAGACTATACCTATAATAACTATTCAAATTCATTTCTAAGCTCATTATTCAATTTTCAAATCATCTAGGTACAAATTTAATTTGTATATAACAACCCAAAACAAGGAACACGAAAACATTGGCGATTATTATGCTAGCAATTTATACCTTGTAAGATCTTGAAGGTACTGGTGGAAGTGATGGGTGTGAGGGCCAAGAGCGATCATGCATATAGCATGGCGGAGGAGCGGGAGGTCCGTGGCACCAGCACATGGGGGGCCACCAGCCCCCCTCGGGTCCCGGCCATCGAAAGTGTTCATACGAGTTCCAGCGACGCTGGAGTTCAGGCGGTGTCTCCTCAACCCGAGGGCGTCGTGGGCGCGGCGACGCGCGGACACTAGATGGGTGCTGCGGTGGCTTGGTTGACAGTGACGACCTAGTTTTACGGTCGCGGTCATTGCGGTCGGCGGGTGCTCGCCGACGTCTGTCCAAGCTACCCGATGCTTGCTCTTCCGTTCGCGACTCAATAGATGTCGGTTCCACTACATCCGACATGTTTTCGCTTGGCATCCATTTGAACGCGTCGTCTCGCCGCGTCGAGTTATCTAGCCGCCTCGGGGTTAGCGTGCGGTAATCGCCGTCACCGCTTCGTGCTTCAAAATCCTGTAAGTCCGAGTCGTCATCGATGGAAGAACTGGATTCGGTGTCGCTGGAGTCTGCGCGCGCCGGGACGCTCGCCTCCGGCCAAGCCGTACACTTTACAGTCGCTTCATCAGGGCTGTCCGAATCGCCGCCTGTTACGAGATTAATTGTCAAGAGTATGAGCGAATCGAGCGACCGGGGAGCCTCATGAACGATTCGAACTAACCCATGGGCGAGTACATATAGGAGCGCACGGCGGGGTGTACGTAGCCCGCCGCCGCGCGCTCCTCGTCCTCGTCGAAGGGCTCCGTCAAGTACTCGCGATCGGACATGAGGCTCCGCACAAGCGACACTGCGCGACAATCTCTCTGTACGAGTCACCGGCGTAACTCTATTTTAAATTTTGGCTGCGTTCCAGTGTTACGCTACGTCAGTGCATCGTCCACGCATAGTAATTACGTACTCTCGTTCGGGGGCGGCTCCTCGCTGGACTGCACGGACGCAGAGTCGCGCTCCGAGGCCTCCGACGCAGTGGACAGCGGCCGCTCGCTGCACCCCGACGCACGACGTAACTCTTCTCTACTAGAACGCACTCCTCCACTAGTGCAACTCTGAATCGGCGAAGAGCGTAGTTTGGGTGCTCTATGTTTGCCCTCACTCGCAGAACGACTGTGCAGAGCCGCGATGGTGGCTGCCACTACCGAGCCTCCGCGGCCGAGCTCGCGCATGTTTTAGATCAAAATGAGCAGCGCTTAATAGAGTAGGGCCGACGCCCGCGCCCGGAAATAGATCGCGGTATGGGCGCCTGAAACATTCCGGACACATTTCCCCCATTGATCCATGGTTTATACGAAAATAATGGATGAAAAACACAAAATCCCGTAAATCAGGGAGCTCTTTATTAGTGGCCGTTCCAAATGTTAGCGTTAAGTTATTTCACAGACTAACACAGAGCACTGATCAACTGCATTGAACCATCGATGCAGTTAATAAACAATTATCGTACAAAAAGAACGTAGCATAAGCGATAGTAAGGCGTGCTGCGCGTCGCACACAATTTGTCTCACTCACCGGCATGCAGTTGACGCCTTCGTAAAGCGAGCGGCGCGGGCGCCCCCACCCACCACCGCGCTCCTCAGTGCATGTGCTCTTAGCATACGACTCTGTGCTCACACCCCATTCATGCGCCGGGCTGAAACTTGCCGACTGGCATTCGACAACTCCGTAGATATATTCAGGGTTGTAGGGCGGTGGTTGTGGCGGGTAATAGAATGGCGCACTTGGCTCTATAGGGTCGAATTCATGAAGTTCGTGGCGTGAATTCAAACAGTTCATACTTGCACTTCCCAATCTGCATTTAAACAAGATACACTTTGTTATGGCGAACAATAGGTACCACTTCGCAAATTATTAGGCTTGTCAGATAAACCTACGAGTAGCACGAGCAAGCACCTAACTCGACATGGAATTTCATCTAATTCGTTTAGTCGGCCCAAACGGCTGGGAAATGGATAGTTTAGTTTGGGATTATCACTCACTTCACCTAATTCTGGTTCACTGAGCACTACGCCTCCAAGGTTGTTATAGTGTCCGAGTGTAATGAGCATCTGTCTAATGCTGTGTGACAGGCATCTTCATCGACGTTATTGCCATGGCGTAATAAGAATAATACTCCCCTCGTCTCGGAAATAGATCGACAGCTGTTCCCTGGAGAACATCCGATAAAGCGAGACTTCAGCGTTAGCGGCGACCACATGTTGTTCTAAGAAAAGTTCCTACTTAAAACGAAATCATTAACATCTTTTAATTGCCTTATTCAAAGCTTATCCATGATTGTGCTAATGTTAAAAAATATATAGTTGATTCCTGTCAATTGGTAATGACGAGCCTCAGGAATCGAAACAATTAAATTGAATGCCGATTCAATTGCGAGAGCTGGTAAGCCAATAAACACAATCGTTAGCACAGACAAGGCAGATAAATTAATAGATACGACTGGCCGCCCGCCGATAATTGAATTCGCGTGCGGTGCCCCAACGTGCTATGACGCCAATAATTGCATAGCGTATTAAACTCTACTTCTAATGATCACTTAGAAGATCAAAAGAATGTGCGTGCGTGATTACTGATTACTGATAGCGCACTTCAATTTGCCTTTATGAATATCCATGACAGACCCCTTTTTGAAAGTTGATTCAGGATGTGTTAGGTAGGTATATTAAGCACATAGGTAGCCGATTTTTGCTCCGCCTCTTCCGAGTTAGCCCAAAAGATTTTCTTGTGGTAGTTAGATAATTTTTTGAGAAACCAATTAGGTACATTATATGATTCAAATTGTACATTTCAAATGCATAGCACGATCTGAAATAACGTACATTAGGATTAGAAATGAAAAGTTACCTAGGTATATTCTTTTTATCTCAAATGAAGAGCGAAAAATACGTTTGTGCTTGGAACTCGTAGTATAGTCTACCGAATAGGCGTACATATGTACCTATCATCATCACGCATCAATAAACGAGCTACACAATGTACATATGTTCTGACGAAATATTCGAATATTAATTGCAATATCGTTAGAAGTACGTATACGATACGAATCTAATGTAGTAATAATTATTGTGTACTGCCGCAGCCGCACTGACTGTCCAATATGATTTCACATACAAATAATCTAGTTAAATGATGACGGGAGTCTGGTAAGATACAGCTTTGGCGTAAATAAGATCTTGTATTCCGAAATAACCATACTCGCTAACCGATGTCTAAATGCTTCTATACATTATCCACAACTTGCAGAGTTGGCTGGCATTGAAAAATCTTGCAGTTGGCAAGGGCTGTAGTAAAATATTATAAGAAATATTTTCATCTGGTATTGACAACATTACACACCGAGTAAGACAAGCGTGAAACGAAACGAACAAGAAACGTCTATAGTCGAAAAATACAGAAGTCTCGCCTATCCGTAGTATAGGGTTGTTACGTTGTTACAGTAATGTGGCTGTGTGTGACCTATATACATATTTAATATTTATATACACACCAACTGCAATATCTCAAGATAAACACTATAATTCCAAACATTCGCAAATACACCGTTGTAAAAAAATATTAACCTGTAAAAGATAATTTCATTCGAGTAAGTATTTTGACTCTTCTAAATTATCTGCTACTGCAAACATCGTTTTCCTTACCATATTTTGAAGAACAAAAAAGTTTTAACTGAATTAATTTGATAAGTTTTCTCATTTCCCCATTTTCAATTATTGTGTTAGACGCTGGACGTTTATAATTTTATTTAGAAGAAAACTTCGTTAGTCGAAATAGGTACCTACATAAAAAAATAACGGTCAAGAGCATGTCTGGCCATGCTCAGTCAGTATAGGGTTCCGTAGCTCCCGACCGTCACAATAGGCGGACTTAAAATACTTACGGCTTTTTTAGTTGGATAGGTACGAGACTTATTTGACCTAACATCAAGCATATCCGTCCCAACCCCATTAACTCATGTCAGGAAAAATTTTAACAGCGCAAAGTAGAATTTCAACGTCGGGGGTACAACGCCATCTTTCAACACATGGCTGAGGGAGCTTGAACGGCACGGCCTGCGAGTTAGTCGTACCAAAACAGAATTCATGGAATGAGACGTGTTGGGGGCTCTGAGGAAATAGGATGTGACATACTTATTGACTCCACAGCGCTACCCAAGGTCTCCCGCTTTAAATATCTGGAATCCATGCTTACGACAGATGCGCACATAGAAGAAGACGTGAACCATCGAGTAAACACAGCCTGGCTGAAATGGCGATCCCTATCTGACGTCCTCTGCGATAACAAAATGCCAATGAAAACTAAAGGCAAAATTTACAAAACTGCTGTCAGACCCGCAATGACTTATGAATCGGAGTGTTGGACCACCCTCAAAAAGCACGAAGAAAAGTTGCCCACAGCAGAAATGAAAATGTTGCACTGGGCAGGCGGCGTGACGCGTTTAGATAAAGTCCGCAACGAGTACGTCAGGGGATCATTTAAAGTGGCCCCAGTCGCAGAGAAACTTAAAGCAAGTCGACTTCGCTGGTAAGGCCACATAAAAAGAAGAGATGAGAGCTACTCCGTAAAGATAGCGCTAAGCATCCCTACTAAACCCCGTGGTAAAGGAAGACCGCCGTCTACATGTTGGACTAATGTTGAGAGGGACCTGAAAGCCCAAGAATATCTCACCAACGACAACCCAGGACAGAGCGTCCTGGCGCCGACGTACAAGGAGGCCCGACCCCAGTTGAAATGGGAGGGGGGCAAGAAGAAGAAGATGGTATAACGCCATCTATCGGCAAATTGGGTAACTAATTTGCAGGCTACAACTAGTATGTATGTTGATGGGATGGTTTTTTCAGAGGTAATTCTTTATTATATAAAACGATTTTTTTTTTAAATGAAAGTAGATAGAGATGTTCATCTCAGTTGTGCGCGCGGCCCTATGTGTGGGTAAAGCGATAAGAACACGTCTTGCTCGGACAACGACTGCCGCGTCACGTGAAAGTTGTATATTTACAAGCGCACGCACACATAGGGCCGCGCGCACAACTGAGTTGAACTATCTGTACTATTATCGTGATCTTATAGGTACATTAAGAAAAAAATGCACACAGTGGCGGTTAAATTACAATCTTAGTTTTGAAATCATTTTTTACAAAAACTTAAAAACTGATCAACTGATTAACTTAAAACTTGCAAACCCCTATTCATTTATTCATTTTCAAATACCTATCCAAAGATACCCTACAACAAAGGGTGGAAGTGAAAAAAAAATCATCCCCACTACGTATATGGGAGATACCCTAAAAAAAATTTTTTTTTACCACTGTCGGCGTGACTGATAGATATGTATACACATGCCAAATTACAGCTTTCTAGTACTAACGGTCTCTGAGCTTAGCCGCGGGCAGACAGACATACAGACGGCTAGACATGGCGCACCCTATATGGGTTCTTAGTTGACTACGGAACCCTAAAAAGGCAGAAGGACAAGAAAAAAGACCGAAGATAGTTAGACCTTTTGTAAGGTTTTGAGAAAATAATAAGAAAGATAAGTTCGGTCTGAACTTGACAACTACTGACGGCCTCAAGCGACCGAGGCGAGCGGCTAGACTTCCAGACGCGATCCTAATTTTTAGAGTTCCCGTATATGAAGCATCCAATCAAATCCAAAACTTTTTCCTATTGTCGAATCGTAATGCTATTAGAACCGTCTACCCGAAAGATGAGTTTCCTATTTCATCATTTTGATTTAAATTCACTAATTTCGTAGCATTTAAAATACAAACATGATTATTCAGCAATAAAAGGGCTCTATTGTGGAGAAATCATAATAGAGCCCTATTATTGCTCGAATTCAAACAACGAACTAACAATTCTGCATGCGCCACTTTTAGCCAATCATTTTAAATTTAAAACACATAGATCTAAGAAATTAAATTTAAGTTATGACAAAGTTAAAAAGCATAATTCGACCTCGGTTAATTTATCATTTATTAACATTTATATGGCCTCAGAAATGCATGATTGAAATCTCTCGCAATGCTCACGAGCACCTTGTATAATTCTTTATATCGAAAGGTACGACTAAATAACGATTGTTCAACCGCCTTGTGATCCTAAAGCTGCGATTCCACCAATTATTGGAAGAACTATTTTAATATAAATAACAATAAGTACCTAATAAAATTTCATGTCAGCCACTACGTCTTCCAATACGACGTATTTTACTTATTTTTCAAAATCAAAAACTTGTTGTTTCTGTTAAGCGAGTTCTACGGAACCCTCCACGTATAATAACCGATAGTAACTGGTTAGGTTTAGTATTTGTTTTATAGACTTTTCTAATGGAATCGACTCGTCCCGACTCCCACTGCACCGCTTTATCCACATTGTTATATTTTATTGTTTGGTTTCCTCCATTTCTCTGAGCCAATTTTGAAACAATCAATAAGATTACCTAGGAAATTAAAAACAATTACCATTGATAATTTAAGAAACAAACAGTCAAACAGGTACATAAATAGAATTTACATTATGGGTTATGAACCAGACACATAGTTGCCTTAATTTTCATTTTTTGGTTAGCTTGATATTTTTAAATTCATGATATCTTTTGAATGGAACGTCCGATTTAAATAATACAAAAGTAATCTACAGGTATTGAAAAAGTCTAGAATATTAAATGATTTATTTAGTTAAGGATTACCTTTGTATGAATAAAATGATCTGATTTTAGTCGGCATTTCTAGCAAAAAAATAGTTATAGTGACATAACTACAATAATTGGACATATGGTATTGAGAAGTTTTCTGTAGATTTGTGTTTTTTGTTTGTTGTAGAGCTGTAGTAGAACATTTTTTGTTCAATCTTTAATAATTTCCGCAGCGCATGCGATGAAAGACATTTTATGACTATTTTATTACACCTTGAGTTACATTATTGAAGTTCCATAATTTTTCCATAACTTTCGGATCCATATTTTTTTTTAAATATAATATAGCCTATGTCACTCGGAGATAACGTAGCTTCCCAACGGAGTAAGAATTTTTTTAATCAGTCTAGTAGTTTCGGAGCCTATTCAATGCAAACAAACAAACAATCAAATCTTTCCTCTTGATAATATGACAATATGCAATGCGAAAGTTTGAAAACGTCCGTTTACTGTGTTTATCACTCTTCCACGCAAAAAGAACAGAACGAATTTTGATGAAGTTCGGCGCACAGATAAGTTTATAACCTGAAATAACACATATATAGGATAAATACTTTTGATCTAGAAAATTACAGTTCACGCGGGATAGCCATAAACGGATGCTTCACTAATTTCTCGTAAACAAAACAAATGACCAACATCATACAAATATTTCTAACTAGTTTCCATTCCAAACTATAGGTATATACATATAGGTAGCATAGCCCTTTGTAGTAGGAAATTGGGTCTCTTGGTTATTTTCAGAGCAGTTTCAATTGCGGAAGATTATCGCTTAACTGTGTTAATTTCAGTTACCTATGTATAAAAAAAAACTGGATCAAACAATAGTTTGTCGAATTTCAGTGTTTAACCCCCTTATTCATAAAACTTAACAAGCCTATGTTAACTAACAAATGCTTTGTCCCTTTCTAACAAATACAAATGTCGAAGTGACAGATAAGGACAAACGAATTTTAGCGGCATTTTAACTAAAATAGGTTTGATTGTCGTTTATGAATAAGGGGGTTAGCGTTTAGCACTTCTTCGGTAGCGGCGGTTCTGTATAATTGCCTCGCTGGAGAGCATAGAAACGTTTTATATAGGTCACACATGCGCTTCAATGCGTGGATTTCGTATGTCCAAAAATAGCGACTAAACCATAAATAATACAAAACAAACCTGTCACTATTTTCCGGATACTAACAAAAACTTCCACAAATCACAGTATACAAAAAACTTACAGCAATGTTATTGATGTCCGACCGATACACACAATGCCAAAATGAAAGTGTTGAAACCTTACGACAGTTTGTTTCTCACTGCTCTTAAAAATCGTCACATCGCATCGTAAGCAGCGGAGAAATGGCCGCACAGTGGATCAAGACTCACTTTTATCGGGACAAAACTTACAACATTTACTGAAAATACTGGATAAATAATAATAATAATGATAATTTGTTTGCTTAGTAGTGACATCTCTTGTTTGGGTGGGCGGTTAGTTCGGAAAGTGTGTTACGTCTCTCGATGAGAGCGAAACACAGATGTCGTGTTCTGCTTAAGTAGCGTAGTAGAAATAAGCAACCTGAGATATGGGTAGATAGGAGAAATTCGTGTATGTACTCCTGTCCAGTGGTAGTGTAGGGGTATGGCACGCAGCATGGAATGCTGAGGACCTGGGTTCGATTCCCAGCGCTGGTCTCTTTTTCTGGTTTTTCTGTGCATCCATGTCTCAATTTGTATTTTCGATATGGTTTTACGGGATGACCGTAAAAGTAACAATTTTGGAGTTGACATAAAAAATACAAATAACCAATCATGAAAATACTAGCTTATGTCCGCGACTTCGTCTGCCAAAAATTCAGGATCTCTATTTTCATAATAAATTTCGTCTAAATTGGTTTAGCGGTTTAAGCGTGAATAGGTAACAGACCGAAAGACAAAAGTTACTTTCTCATTTATAATATTAGTAGGTAGGTACGGAATACACAGTAAGTAAACAATTCATTGAAGTGAAATAAAATTTACGTTATTTCACGAACTTTAATGAATCTGGAACAAAGCAAGTAACGATTCACTACCCAACAAGCAAATATTTGTGTTGAATATTTTTGCCAATTTCATGAAAGTGCGTTTTAGGAGTGGTACAACAGAAAGGAGAAACTACTAGGCTTCGTTCTTATTTATTTTAACTAACTTACTTTACCTTACTTTTAACAATCTTCTTAAACTTGATTTTGAATGGTGGAAAAGTAAATCTAAACAACTTATTAAGACGTATCTTTGAAGACTGCGTGGATAATTAATTAGCTCCATCAACATTAAATATTAATATTGTTTCCTTAAAGAATGCACCCAGTCCACTGTGCAGGCCCGGGTCGACACCCGTGCGACCCAGTGGGCGGCAAATGGACTCTTGGGCGGGGGCTATATATAAACTTATCAACGATAATAATACTCCTTGTTCATTGTAATAATTCACGCCGAATCGACTGTTGTTGTGCGGCTTAAATAGCTGTGATTCACTATATTCAAAAAAATATACTTGATAATACTCAGTGCTGAAAATAAATAGTATGTAATTTGGCAGTTTAGCTAAGACAATGAAAAGGTAAAGTTTTATTCATATTTTCATAATCGTAAGATTTATTTTTGTAATACAAAAACGCTCTCTCCGGATAGGTAAATAGGTACAATTTCATCATCAGTGAACCATTCTCTATCAAAAGTCATTTTTACTGTTAAGTAGGTAACTTTAAAAATCAGATCTGATAATGTTATACTAAAGATAAAACAAGCTACGTATGATCACTTTGATACTTCTATATCTGTTTCTATTTCTCGGGATATCGCGTTAACGTATCAAGTTAAAATTAATATCTAATAGAATAGGTACTTAGGTCGGCGAAAAAATTAATCTTTGAAGTTCACGCAATCAAAACATATAGGGTAGGTATTTACTTCTTAAACCTTACTTATTTACTTCCACTTGACATATAATGATGAATTGTATGAAATTTGGCAAAAACTAAGGCCTCACAGCACTTGGCCAGTTTTTTCTAACAATTATATGCCGATGATGACAATACCCTCATATAGCCCTCTCATTCTGAGAGGAGGCCTGTACCCAGCAGTGGGACGTTATAGGCTGGAATGATGATGATGATGACACTACTTTTGTAAATGTAAGTATTATTTTTATCTAGGATTGAAAACAGACTGTCTCCTAGCTCTTTGCTTTGATAATTTTGTTTCTCAACGACACACGACACAAAATAAAATGAAATTGTGTTAAATACTTGTGATGTGTATAGATATCATTTATTAATATTGTAAATCTGTTTAAAAAAAAATATACCTCGTTGAGTTTCTTGCCGGATTATTCTCAACAGAGGTTTTGCTTTAAACTATGGAATAATTCAACAATACTACAAAAGATAAGGAACCAATCTGATAGTTTCTGGGAGATATGCTCCACACACGTTTCGGCACGCACACAAACCAATACTAGGGATTACACCAGATATAGATACACCGGGTTACACAGAGCTTGTTTTCAAAATGAAACCCTGTATATAAGCCAGCATGTATATTTTCAGGTAAACAGCCACAAACAAAGCAATCCGTGGTTTGCGGTCGTTTCGTTAGGCACCTACACGGATCATCAATGAATAGCACAATGATTAACTATCCAGCCATCATTTTTGCGGTAAATAAAAAAATAAAAAAAAATATCACGGGACAATTCACACCAATTGACCTAGTCCCAAAGTAAGCTTAGCAAAGCTTGTGTTATGGGTACTAAGGAACGGATAAATATAATTATATAGATACATACTTAAATACATATTAAACACCCAAGACGCGAGAACAAACTTTCGTATTTTTCATACAAATATCTGCCCCGACACGGATTGGCGTCGTCGGTGTCGTCGTAACGTGTAATGTACCTACCTACTAGTAAAGTGACGCCATTACAACTTGATTTCCGTCGTATTGCCTAAATTTTTACGTGTTGTCAATGATGATGACAAAAATGGCAAGTTTGACTAAGCTCGTGTACACTAACTGGGAAATGTCGCATCTGAAAATATACCTAACTCACGTTCACGCTTCTTTCACTCTCCGGGTGGTCTAAAGAAAATCTTCACTCCACCGCTACTGATGTGTCGTAGAATGAATAACATAAAAATTCAACAATATTAAGGAGTACCCGATAATTACACTGTACCATAGAAATGTAATCAAGTAGAAAGTGCATTCTCAGTATTTAAAAACAACAGGCCAATAATTATTATTTTCCTGCGCCACGCCGTGCAGAATGAATAGCGCCTAATGAGCGCCTCGGCTCGACAGCGACGAGCCCGCGACCGGAGCGTTTTGAATTTTAAATTACTCTTTGCACAGGCGAATTCGCTGAGCCAGCCAGCAAACAGCGTCAATGACTGCCAACTTGCCACATCTCGCTATATTCACTGCACATGACAGCATAAATAATAACTGGCTGGTAAACAAACTCTTGCTTTAGATACATTAATAAAATAAAAAGTATCCAAATGATCTAGCTACGCAAGCACTGGGCTTCTTCGATAAGCGCATCGATCCACTGTGCAGCACATGTCGGCCGGCTGGACGTCTGGAAGTAATGTACTTACCCGGAAACTCGGCGACCACACTTACACTCGTTTATAAAAATAATTTTGTGGAAATAAGAATGTTTAAGAAAGAACAGACATGTGAAATTAAATATATTATAATAACCAGCCAAGTGCAAATCGAACTCGGGCACGACGGGTTCTTCAATATTTATTTTATTTTAATTTAATTATTTATTTTAATGTCAATATACTACTAAACATTCTGTGAATATTTCATGCGTCTACCTGTTACCGTTAATAAGCGAGTTAATAGTCGAGCAAAAAATGGCAAAAAAAATCACGTTTGTTGTATGGGGGCTTAAGGCTCTATTTTTTCTATTTTATTCTGTTTTTAGTATTTGTTGTTATAGCGGCAACAGAAATACAATCTATGAAAATTTCATCTGTCTAGCTCGGTTCACGAGATACAGCCTGTGACAGACAGACGGACAGTGAAGTCTTAGTGATAGGGTCCCGTGTTTACCTTTTGGAACCCTAAAAACGATACAACACACCACAAATGTTAAATACTTCTGGCGTATTCGACTCTATCTAGCTTAGGTACATACCGTAAGATAAAAGAACTAAAATAAGTACCTATAATATAAAACTTTAACCCCCTTATTCATAAACGACAATCAAACCTATTTTAGTTAAAATGCCGCTAAAATTCGTTTGTCCTTATCTGTCACTTCGACATTTGTATTTGTTAGAAAGGGACAAAGCATTTGTTAGTTAACATAGGCTTGTTAAGTTTTATGAATAAGGGGGTAATAATATACCTTAACCTAACCAACAAAAAGTTAGAAAACCCCCGACTTTGTCACTTCAAAGTCCAATATCTCAAAAACGGCTGAACCGATTTTGATGAAATATGTCTAAGAACCATCGGTAGAAAAGAAAACCTGATTTCAAATAAAAAAAAACGCATTCAAATCGGTCCACCCGTTTAAGAGCTACGGTGCCACAGAAAGACGGACGGACAGAAACATAGCGGTCAAACTTATAACACCCCTCTTTAGCGTTGTGGGTTAAAAATATGAATATTAGGCTCGTTCCTCTATCCTCTTGCAATGCTTATTGGCTGCTACGTGCTCCCCAAGATAGGGTATAGAATAACTACGGAAGACAATGCACGGCAAATCACTAGTTTAATAAATACGTATTGCAACCGGCGCCACCAATCAAGGAAAGTAGCTTTAATTTCGCACAGAACAATTTATTTTCTCCCCGTAATCTTAGTTGCAGCAGACAAAGTGCTGGTGGAGAAAAATAATAATTGTGATCTCGCTTGTAAATCTCTGCTATATTAATGATCGCAAAAGTCCGAATGAAAGGACCCATAACACATTATTACAGCTAAAAAAAAAAACAAACACAATTTTTGATCAGCGTTAGATAAGAAGTATAAAAAAATTGAACCGACTACAAAAAACCATGAAAATAATTTTCTACCAGTCTGAAGTCGGTCGGTGCCTCAGCACGAGCCAGCAGGAGCAGACCTATAGTCATCTACCTCACCTACGCACTATATATTGGGCTTCAATCACTCCTGCTAGGACTGGTACCATGGACACTTTTTTATATGGTACCATCAGCCAAATAAGTGGTCTATCAATTTTTAAACAACTTCCTATCAAATGAATACTTCTTCTCTTTTAAAATATGGCTTTTCTGTCCTAATTAATAGGACAATTTCGCCAGTGTCAAAGTAAACTTTCTTTGAGAGGGACGTTGTACGGTGGTTGTCGTTTTTGCAACTTGATAGTAAAATTCCAGAAACCACGTGGAGACAACTTGCGCATTAAAAACTGTCAGACACGAGAGCAATATACAATTTTGTGATCAGGTTAATCGCCGCATAAAACACTATCAAAATTATATTTCAAGTAGCCAAAGAAACAGAAATAGCAAAATTAGATATTGTCTATATCCGCCATGTTCGAATGCTACAAATCGAATCCCTATCAAATGAATATGTCGCTAAAGTCGAACTTTCAAGTTGACAGACACGTCTATTGGCATTATTGTTTTATGACCACATATTTCGCTGATGGTACAGGGGGAAAACGAGCAAACGGATCGCCTCATGGTAAACGATTACCGTCGCCCATGGACACCTGCAACACCAGAAGTCACAAGTGCGTTGCCGGCCTTTTAGGTTTTGGCGCCAAAATATGAGTTTTCAAAAAAAAAAAAACATTCAAACCTACCGAGTAGGATATCAAATTAAAGCTAATAATTAGCCCATTCTAAATATATATCCATACTAATACTATAAATGCGAAAGTGTGTGTGTGTGTTTGTATGTTTGTCCGTCTTTCACGTCGAAACGGAGCGACGGATCGACGTGATTTTTTGCATAGATATAGTTTATTCCACGCGGGCGAAGCCGCGGGCAAAAGCTAGTACGTTATAATACTTTTAATCTACCATTTTCACTGAAATGTCAAAAAAATATAAAATAAAACATTAAATTTAAAAAATCTAAAACCCGACTGCCTTAAAAACTCAAAGGAAGGAAATAAGTCTAGTGGTCTCGGGACCCATTCAAATCGTAACCAGCTCAATAATTCTTGGTAAGGGGTCCTGACTGTTGAACTTTAAATTAGCTACTGACAGAGTTCTAGACCACTAGACTTATTTTCTTCCTTTGAGTTTTTAAAGCAGTCGGGTTTTTGATTTTTTAATTTACGAACAAAGCTTTCGTTCAATATCTTAATTATATTCGCGCTGTGTTCTTAATCGATTAAGAAGTAGGAGATTAAGTGGAAATTATTGAACAATAAAACGGGAGGCATCCACTCGGTAGGCAGATGTAATAATTCACGTTTCATATCCCCCGGAAATTGCCGTAATATTGGTAGGATCGGAAAATCCGCTTACGATTGTGTCGATCGACACGCGTGATGGATTGTTGAAGATAATTATATTGAGACAACGTGGATTAAACACCTTTTTTACCCGAACACAAAAAAACACATTCTTTTTCACTTTCAGTCGGCAACCATTAATTTTGATTCAAATTCCACTGTGGTTATCTGTATTTTCGTCAACTTTGTATTTTACAAATAATGGGAAAAATACTCTATTGTTCGCAATACAGGAACCAGATACCACAAAAATATCTTGTATTTATTTTGAATTGTACATCGAGAATAAAAGATATTTTCTTTCTGCGTAAAGACCCGCATTTCGTTTGTCTGACAAACGGTATTTCGAACGAATTGTAATAAGGCGAGATGGAAGAAAGAACGGCTTTCATCAGTTCCTCGTGTAGGAATTAGAGGTTATTATTCTGAATTAAACAATTTTGCGTCAATACCAATACTGTAACGATTAGAAAAATACATATTTCTTGAAAAAGAATTCCATTACAATTTATTACGTCTTGTGTTCACAAGGACGTATTTTACTACGTAATCTAATTATGTAATTAAAATAGTTAAATCTACAGAGATAAATTACTTTACTAATTACTTATTTTCTGGTATGAAAAGCGTGAGCATACTACTAAAAAAAAAACGATACCATCTATTATCGGCTTGCGAAATATTCAGCAGCGAAACTTTTCGTCACAACCGTTAAACAGAAAAAAATAACAGCAGCGTTGAATATTTTGCGAGTGGGAAGCTGCGTTTTAATTTATTGGAATGGGTGCTTTAAGCTTGGCAGTGGGTTGCCGTGGGTAGGTAACTGTAGGTTTGGGGGCATTGTCAGAGAGCCGTCAGCCGCCGGAAGCGGAGCCTACTTCACGCTCGCCGTTGACGAGGCTGGCCTGGGAGAATCCAGATATTATGCCATTTCTACTCACTTATTTCATATATTTTCGAAATGATATTCAATTTATTCGTAAATTATAATGTAAGGCTGCGGATGAAATGGCGTGAATTCGATGGGTATTTGAAATATACAGTGTTTTTCATAGTGCAGTTAACTTCCACGGATGGCTTAAAATTAACTGGTAATACGGTATTTGATTATTTTGTATATGTTTTATAAATTAAAAATTCACAATGCCTGTTATCGAATAGAGAAACAATTTTTAAGCTGCCTTTACAAATAACAAAGTTATAATGGTTTGAAATACAAGATTAGACAGAGAAAGACTTGCTGCATAGAGAAAGCGTTTGAGAAAGAGACAGGTATACAGATTTTTCAAAAAAATCACTATAAATCCAATTTTCAACCAATTTAAATTTTCTCTTCGCTAAACACTATCTGTATATCTATATTTTCAAAATAATATTAAGATATGGCATCTACTCTAGGTAATCTATGTTATGATCAAAGCTCCTTAAAATATGTATATATGTAATTATACACAATATACTATCAACAATGATGAAGTGGCATTCATAACGCAATATTAGTTGTGGATAAAAAACCCCAAATATATCACATATATATTTTTTAAGTGCCGTAGCGCGTATACTATATAACTACTATAAGTATATAGTATACTTTATAACTTCTTGTAATAATTCAATCTCAGACATCTGCATTACAATATCATCATATTTTCAAGCAAACTAGCAAATCTTTTTGTATAGGTACGACTATTTAACAGCTCTCTATACCTTTAACAATACATACAATTAAGTTTCTTTAAGCGCCTGCCGCTTTTGCAAAGCGATGTATCTGCTATTTAAATTAAGTGCCCCGTGTCACTGCACTCAGCCCATTGACGTTAAAGGAAACTTTGCCCTATCACTCCGATACAGTAGCGAGGAGGTCAAACAAACTCAATTAAACGTGAATTTTCTGCTTAGGCGCCTGGTGATTTATAACGGTGCCGTGTTGCAGTAACATTCAAATTGCTATCGATAAGTTTCAGGCGTTACAGCTAAACACCAGCTAAACAACGACCTAATATGTAATTACGGGAAGCGAGGATAAATTAACAAGCTATATTGCCTATATTATGTTACATGATGTGGTTCTAGACGGGTAAAAGGGGTGTTCTGAGGCTTAGAGAAATTCTAATTAGCGCTAATGGAACGCGCGTTCACCTGAAACTTATCTACTGGGAACGCTCACTTTATAAAACGTTATGGTGGTAGTTACGTAAAATTATCAAGAAAATTACTTTCATAATTATTTTATAGCGAACAGGAAATGGGGCACATCGAGCGTTCATTCTCATTGTACGGTCGATACGACACGCATCATTCGGCAGCCGATGACGTTGAGGTCAACATGAAATGAAAATCCCTGATGATTATGGACCTAACTTGTTATGGATGGAAATAAAACAGTACTTACCTACAGATATAGTAAACAAGACGCCCTTTTGTTGGCTAATATTTAAGGTGCGGTTGCATTTTCGGCTAGATTTGAAGTTACTTGAAATTCCAATCAAATTCTCGGCACATGAGAATGTCAAAAGCATTTAGTCGGCAACGTGAACTGCGGTCAGACTAGTGAATACTAAGCCAATATTGCTATTGTAAGTTATATTGGCATTGAAACATTGACATTGGAAGCCGTGGTGGCCAAGTCGTTTAACCTAAGTCCTCTCAAGCAGAGGATCGTGGGTGCAAATCCCGGCTCGCATCTCTTGAGTTTTTCTAAATTCATGTGCGAAATTACATTCGATATTTACCAAGAGCTTTACGGAGGAAAGCATCGTGAGGAAACCTGCACAAACCCGCAAAGCAATTTACTGGTGTGTGTGAAGTTCCCAATCTGCACTGGGCCCGCGTGGAAAGTACGGCCCAAGCTCTCTCATTCTGAGAGGAGGCCTGTGCCTAACAGTGGGACGTATAATAGGCTGGGATGAAGTTATACTGGCAGGTATCGTTTGCCTGGTTAGTGCATTTCATAATTTCAGATTTCACAGTCGGGTACCGGGAGTGGCACCCTGCAATGAATGCCTAAGTGTGCTCGGGATCTATTCATGCTCCTCTGAATGCTTGGTCAGTAAACAAAGCGCATTCAACGCAAGCGTGTCACCTGGTACCCCAGTGCATCCTTGTTAAAAATGCAATAACTAGGTATACCTACATATATTTAAGATACAATTAGAAGTATTGCTCCTAAAGCTGGATTATGCAATTGTTTACGACTTAAAAGCAAAATATTCACAAGAAAAATTAATACGACTGTCGATTGATTTGAGTTGACCAGTTGTTTAATGCATGGGCTTTCAAAAAGCCAACACTCTAATGTCATCTTTATAAACCCACTCAATTTTTATTTATTCAGTTAAATTAAGTAACTCAACTATAACGATAAAATTAAATTATTGTTAGCTGAATTTAGAACAGGATATAGCCGCCGAATTTGTATTGTTAATCGTTTTATTACAGTGAATACCGCTTCAAAGGCATCCGTTGTCCGATAACTTAGTTAGTTCAGTGAACTGAAGTTTTTGGGATATACGTATACCCTTTTTGAATATTCATTTTGCTTCCGGACGCCCCACGCCACATTTAGAACTCAGTACCATGTGAATTTGAAGGACCGAATTCAAAATTTTAAACACGACATTTTGCGGCATCTTTTGCGATGAGATAGATACACAAATAACGGTAAGTAACGAAGCAAGTTAACTTAAACGGTGACGGAATCGCGATTTCATACTAGAGTTGTTTTCCCATCGATACCTGATTTACTGAACTTGTTACAAAAAATCAAGCGTAACTTTGCTGTAATAGTGCTGTAATAAGCAAAAAATGATTCCATTTGTGCTGTAAAATGACACAATTTTTTCATTTACTTGGGTGCGAGCGAGTCCCAGAGTCCCAGGGCTTATGCGGGTGACCTCATGTCGCGTCAGTGAGCAAAGGCTCCACTTGTGAGCAATTAGGTTGTTCACTTTCATTCAAAGGCCGCAAAGACGAACAGCGAGCACATAAATACACCACAGCTTATGTACGCCACCTGCGTCGTGACACATGGTGGAATTTCTTTGACATAAACGTGTAAAATCATAACGTTAGGTAGGGGTAGTATGCGAAAAGCTTCCTTTTAATATGTGTCATATAGTGGAAAAGTAACGAAAAACCAAATCAAAAGATATGGGGGTTGATTTGGGAACTGTTATCTCACGAGCGTGAAACACCAACATCAGAATAAAACACACGATCCCGTTTCCCGGTTTTATAGCATAAGATCAGAATTTTTTACATTCGTTTTAAGGACGTGCTTTGCGTACACCAAGTATAGTTAAGATACGGAAGTAGAGGCAATAAACTGCATTAGAGTACGCAAAGCAGGCGTATGTAAATTTTAATTTTATCTTTTTTGTCATGAGATGTTTTCGTTTCAACCTCCCTTATTCATAGTGGGTTTATTCTTCGTCACTGAATACGATACAGTCGACTGCAAAATTGCGTATACGTTTTTCACCTTATTCCATCTTATCCCAATGCACTAAGGTGAAAAGCGGATACCTGTATGTTATTTATACATATGTGTTAAAGGGTAAGACCGGAAGTCACCATCAAAACCTCGTACAGTACAAGCGAGTGCGAAAGTGAAATCCACTCACAGCGTAAATGACATCGGTGTGACAACTGGGGAGACAGATAGACAGAAGTCACCCTTCGCCCCGAAATACCTTGTTGCTTACGAACTACGCGTATCAATAGGAATGTACCGCAATATCGGGTCACAGACATAATCGCGGTTTGCGTAAATATCGAACACAAATGACACAACAAATATGACAGAATAGAACTAAGTAGTTTCATTCTATTAACATGCCCGTTTATAATACCTAGTACCCGCGGGATCGCATTCGTTGCAGGACTCTATATTCAGTAGAAATTTAGCATAAGCATATTCCTTGTCAAAATTTCAGCCAACTAGGTCCAAGACTTTGGGCTGGGCGCTGATGAGTCAGGACTAGTTTTTTTTTACACGACTAGAAGTGTACGTCAAATACTAAAGATAGAGTGATGTTTTTCAACTGGCGTCGACGCTGAATAAATAAACTACAAAACTTCATTAAGCCATAACGTCTGTCAGCCTCAGATACTTTCGTACAAATAAATCTCATTATGTTAAGAGCGTTGCAGCAGCAGTTTAATACAGAGAAACTGGGCCAACAATACAAATTAAATTATTTTACCTACTACAACTTACCTTAATCACAAAAAGTAGAACCACTGAACAAAAGCGACTGAGAAGCAGCTATGGAGGCGAGATTACCCTGATTGATTAATGTGGGTGACAAAGGAATTTTCGATCCTTAATTTAGCTCTTTGACTCTATGTAGAGTAGTGTACGAGTATGCATCATTCAGTCATACTTTTTAGGTTGTATAATTTTAGGTTGTATCGCTTGGCTACTGCAGAGATGTATCAAAAATGATATCAGTCCACCAAATTATCGAACATTCCACATCATGTTGCACTGGTGCCACTCATTCACTCATACCTACCAGTGACATGCGAATTTTATGTTATTTTTGCGAGAGCAACTTGGTAAATGTGTAGGATTTCTGATTGTAATGAGTCACTAGGGGTTGAAACTGCAATTCAGGCGACACAGACACAGCGTGCTGCAGCGACGAGGTCAGTTGCTACACTTCCTTTGTACATCTCCTCTTGTTTCTAAAACCAATGCTTGGAAAGTGTACTTACGAGTGCGACATGATTGTTGTTTTGCTGTAGCCACCGCAGTATGGCGCTGGCGGTGGTAAAGTCGGGGCGCGGTGGTGGCGGCACGGCGTGCTGCAAGGACGAGGCCAGTTGCTGGGCCAGCTCGAGGGCGCGGGCCCGCGCCGCGCGCCCCGGCCCCGTGCCGCCCACCCCGCCTGCCTCTGGAACAATCAAACATGGTTAACACTAACTTAGTTATGGTAGGAAAGCCACGGTAGCCTAATGGTTTGACCTATATATATCCCCTCTAGAGAGTTGATTCCAACCGAGATCCGCACCCCATAGTTTTTCAGAATTCGAGTGCGAAATTACGTTTGAAATTGACCCCGATCTTTTCGGTGAAAGAAAGGATTCTGAAGAAACCTGCTCAGACCTGTGAAGCAATTCAATGGTGTGTTGTGTGTGATATTCGCAATCCCTGGGCCCACGTGGGATCTAATTTAATCTAATCACCTTACGAATGTAAAAAAAAAATATGTAGAACAAAAGAATCATGGGACTTTTTAAGTTTGATATTATGCAACCAGTTTAATTAAATTGCTCAGATTTTTAATAAAACAAAAACATTGTCTGCTACAAGAGGTGGATGATATACAATTAGGAAAGGATCATTTATTTTCAAAACTTATAAATATATACAAGATGCCCACCATCACTGAAAGCCTCTTCTAACTACTAAACTAAGAACTGAAAACGAGTAGCTTGAGCAACTCACTTGTCGCAGGCGTCGCGTGTTGTTTAGCTACCTGACGCTGACCTGGCACGACTGTGGTGGTAAAGCAGCTAAATAAGAAAGAGATGCAAATGGCATCAAAGCTGCTCACGGAAAGTAAAGTTAGCTATACAGAAGAGCCTAAGCTACGAATAATGTTGTACATCAATTAAAACTATTAACAACTTGGCAAGAACATTGTTTACTAAGAACGTAACAACATTTAAGTTCAGAAGTACCTAGTTATCAAAGTTTACATAGCGAGTGCTCTCTATTAATGAAGCCAAGACGAACCGTGTAAAATGCGGTAGGAAATGTTCCTTAACTCATTAAGGTGTAAAAGTTTCGGTTTTACCAGTATCATAAGCATAAGATACAATACTGATTAATAATAATAGGTACAAGTATCCGATTAAAGGATAAATTCTAGGTTCTTTCTTCTATATCACGAATCTTACTCAGATACACGAGACGTAAGTTACCAATTTTGGCTACATGAACATGCATACATGATTATGATCTACATATTACAAAAAGATGTTCCACGATTTAACTTGACATTTAATGGGACAGCTTATGTCTGTGAATGAATTAAATTTCAGCACTTATTTGTGTGGCAAAACACAGTCATTTAATAAACACCTATAAATTATACACCTATAGAATCGTTAACTATTGGGGGTACAGAACAGAAACTATGCAGGTACTAGAACAACTAGAGACTTACTAGAGAGCATCGATCACTGTTTTCTGGGACAGCATCAGTTCAGTAACCGTCGCGAGCCTCATGGGATTGCTTAACGATGTTGAACGAGCCGACTTGCAGCTTCGGATCCTTACTACTGTAGAAGTATGATCTTAAGCTATCGTAGTGTATAGGTACTCGTACACTTTTTTCCGTTTGGCTTTTAATCACTAGCACGTTTTTCAAGTCATAGTAGGTATCACTGAACTATCTCTCTCAAAGCTATCACTAAGCACAGTCCAGGTTATTTTAGACGAAAACGTCTATAGTTTAAATATTTCATTTGCGGTGGAAGTTCACGACGAGAGCTTCATGGACGATGTGACAATAACGACTGAATGCAATGAACAAACGTAATCACAATGGTGTAACATTGATACTAAGATATCCATATCGATATCTCGGTTTGTGTTACGGAAGACAGAATATTATGATTGACGATATTAAAGATATACGATCTTGTAGTTACACGTGAGTTAACACTATGCTCTAGCTAGAAGATATCATTGGTATTTCAATCAACTTATGTTATGAGTGGCCGCGCTTAATTTTAAGTCTGATAAAATTTTCCTGACGTGGATAAAACAAAACAGGTACGGAAGTTTGGCAGGTATTATTTTAACATTGTAACAAACATATTTCATAAAACACATACCATCATTCATTAACCAGCTCTACGAGGCTTAAAAATCTTTTCGAAATAACTCCACTCGCGCAAATTGCGCGGGGACCGAGTGAATTGCATCCGCCTAGGAACAATGACGCTTTGGGTTCGGGCTGGCTGGGAAAAAGGAAAAATATCTCTATCACTTGCCTTGCGTTGAAGTGGAACTGCGTAGCAATAGCAATATTTTCAAATTATATTCCGATCTATGGTTCGATATGAAAAGGAGCTAAGGTAGGTAAGGCTACCAATTGAATCGAGTGCAATAGGAGTCGAGCCAAGGTTTACATAATATTTGCTGGTTGATACGGTTTCCATATTTATATTTTCTTCATTCCCTTTTTGCAAGAGTCAGCAAAAAATCTTGCAAGTTCAGTTTGACCAGGGGTTGGACACTCCGCAGTTTAGGTACGTGCGGCCGGCGCACCCACCATTGGGTGCACGGCAGTGGGTTACCGCTTAGCTCGCATGCTGAACGCGTCGCGCGTGATTTGTGTAGGTACCTACCAACTTATTTTTTTTGCAAACTATGACTTCGAAATTGTTTACGGCTGTATAAATAAAAAGAAGATAAAATAATCGGAATTATCATTTTTCAACCTTCCGAAAGATAGGTATTGAAAGGTAAGAAGCCATTTTCTTGCATTTAATTTAAACCATCATATAGTTAAATACTCTGTAAGAGTAGTAGGTGCATAATGAGAACAAGATTGTTAGGTATTACAAGGATTTTAGGGCATCTAAAGGAATATAGTTTTGCGACAGGTAGGTACTTATTTAGTAGATTTTCGTATTGTTTACAGTCAGAGTCGATTCCTTATTGATTGAATACCGTTTAATTCACCTAAAAGTAAACACATTTAAAACAAATTACAATTGCCTAAGTAACTAAGTTTGCTCAAATGTTTGTTTATAAGTAAGTAGGCACTTTGTCAAGCCAACTTAAAACAAACTAAACAAAAATATCACTAAAGATTGAACAAAGAGGTACCTACTACCAAATGGTTGCTGTTGCTGATAAAATATTGTTGTTTTGTAGCTTTAGCCATTAAAGTTTATTTACTTATTTATTAAAGGTAGTTTATTGAATTCATATTAGTACCCACTGCTATCATTCATCGGCGAGTGGGAACCCTGTGCTCTTGCCGCCAAACCGGTTTCGAGTCAACTCCCAACAAGTCCCAACTTTTTAATATTTCTGAAACTGTAAATATTTCAGGATTTTTATAAAACTAACCTAACCTAACCTAAAGGGTTCTACACGATGGCCCTGAAATAAATCCTGAAATATTTACAGTTTTAGAGTTTGCGAAATGAAAAGTTGCGAAATGAAACAGGTTGCCAAACGTTACGTTGCGAAAAGGTAGTACTCGTTATAATAAACTACTGGGAAAAAAACGCTTGCTTGCGGGGCTGTGCTTGGGGTATGAAACTATTTCGCTACAAAACTTTTCCAAATTAACATCAGAGCTATCAGGTAGACGTTGTAGACAAGTCAAGATGTCATTGTAGTCTGGTTATCGGTTCTGGTTTTGACCCGTAGTAGAAAATAAATAGTAATTATAGTTATTTATTAATAAACTTTCTAGGTATATCGAAGTCATCGACTACGCACGTCAAATCAACATAAATAATATAAATAACACACATATGCGAAATACACATATGTTGGCAGTAACGGTTTATATTTTCATGGAATAAGTGGTAATACCTACTTGGAAGAGCTGTTGCGACCATGTAATCAAAATAGAAAATACTATAGGAAATCAGATCATAATTGATATCCACGTGGACAAGTTCGTGATTGAAGTTGGCTCTGACACCAGTGACACGTCTGACTCTGAAAGTGATTCCAATAAGTCACTTTCTGCATCTGAATTTGAAGCTAATTGCACTATATGGACACCGAATATTTGGATTCTGATTTTGACTACGGCGAATGAAAGTACTTAAGTCAAAACGAGTGACCAATTCGCAATGTTCCGACTATACTGAACTATTGCCATATCAATAAGAACAATAGCACCCTCCTGACAATAGTCATATATTTTTGGTTTACCTTTATTAAAAAATAACTAAGTAGGAACATGTGACTAATCATCATCATAAAATTCGAATGTCACTAAAGGCCACGCTCTGGCTCACGCCGAAAATACGAAACTGTTGCCTTTCCTGTGTAATAGTTAAGTTAGCAATTTGGGTACCTTTTCTTGTCAAGTACATAGTAAAATCAAAATATGTGTGCGATACTCGTATTTTGAGGTCCTTGTCTGTTCCATCCGATGTAACATAAATCTTATTCGATTACTGCAAAACTATAGGTAAGTTATAACAAACAAAATTTCTAAGCACGTATACATACGCTGTGGTATCTGCGAGTCCGTAGCATCGGGTTCCCCGAAGATCTGCTCGCTGCAGACATCCAGTAGCCACCACCGGGTAAAGTGCTCCGGCAAATGCCAACACCCCGGCATCTTCTTGGATACTTTATTTATTACATTCACATTACTGAACCCCTCAATTGATTTTAACGGACCATTGTAGTACACGACACAGAATGATCGCACAATACACTCATATGTATCCAAACGCTTTTCAATTAAAAATGTTCTTCAGGAAGTACCCGCATTGTATTGGACAGTGGGTTATCGGGGTTGGAGAGAGATAGAGGTCAGGCGGGAACATGGAGGAATGACGTGAATACCGAGTGAAAATACGGAAAATACATGATGTGAATGGTAATTACAAACTTTCCCTCGGTACCTTTTTTTCTCATTCCTCGTTGGGAGAAAAATAAATGAAGTTTGAAATAAATGCCGTGGATGTAAATCATTCGTTGAGCAAGTAGTAAAGGGGCGAGTTGAACACTGTTTTCTCGGCAAACAGTTAAAACAAAACAACCAATAGTGTTTGCTATTTATTTGATTGATAAAAGGATTCTAACAATAGTGAAAAAACGGTGTTATTGTTTTTGGGGTAATCGGGAAGTCTTATTTTAGTACTTATTCTAATACTTACAGTATTTTTCAACCTTTTTCATGACACGACCTCTTTAGTATGAAGAAATATTTCGCGACCCCCCTAAAGAGGCTTCGTGACCCCCAGGGGGTCGCGACCCAAAGGTTGAAAAACACTGTTTTAACAAGTGTTTATGTAAGTCATATACTTCACACTAGCTGTTGCCCGCGGCTTCGCCCCTATTCCTTTTATATTTGGTTTTACACAAACCTTGTCCTGACAACTTTGAGTATTTATCTAGATAAGCCAGACAATAACGAACACAAAAAAAAGAATTATCCAATTTGGTGCCGTCGTTCAAAAGTTATGCGCGTACTTACTTACATACATTTCGGTGATTCATTTTTATTTACTTCACGTTAGTAAAATCAGGGTTTTCGGGCATTTATGGCGATTTGCTACAACTGACCTCAATGTACTGCGGTGTTAAAAAAAATTCGTGATCCGCATCAAAAAATTAAGGCGATAATGAAAATGTTCACCGAGAATGTTCAGAGACAAGAGTGGACGCGATAAGAATCGGCTCAAAAATTTAATCTTGACGCAACCCGGCTGTGATTAAATTTTTTCATACGTTCTAGAGTTCTAGTCTTTATTATTTTTGTAAAAAATTTAACAATGCGAGATGAACATACGGAATTTGTTTACAATGTTTCTCGGACATTATGAAGGCTTAGGTATGTTATATATCTTTATTTTATACGTTATAACAATACAATAAAGGGATAAACTTTGTTTTGTTTATTTGTATTTGTGTCGACCAAGACACCCTAAGGTCAACGCCATTAATTTATATATAACCTTTAACCTCGTAAGTCCTGGTATTTTTTAACCCTAAATAGTTCTACAGACCGCGCCAAGAATTCTCAGTTTTATGAGTTTCGAAATTATTTCAATGAATTTAAAGTTGCCATTATCATTGAAAAATTTGTTAGTACTCCACATAGTACATTCGGCAGTTATTCTTACAATTGATTAATTTTGTACTTTATGAAGTACCTACGCGAGGACTTACGAGGATAAAATTCACGACAATTTTCTCGTACAAGTTAATGTAATAATCAGCCTTATTGTTTTTATTCAGATTTACGAACTTTCATAAAAAATGGTGAAGCACTTACTTGGTCGACTATACCGACTTATGTAATTTCATTGCTACTTATATTTTACACATGCGTTTGACACATGTTACAAGCAACTTTACACATTTTAGTACTGAAATATAATAATGTATAAAGCAATATATAATAACTAAACTACCTGCTACCGTGAAAACGGTGACTCGCGCCGTATTTCAATGCAATCTACTGTTATACAATAAGGTGGAGCGTCTATGTATGAAGAAAAAAAAAGTTGTTTAATCAGTCTCGAATACCTCTAAAAACTTGCATATGGAGTAGGTATCTTACATAAATATTTTTATATTATTTTTTCGACATATGTTTTAGCCCTCTACCTTACCTTAAAGATTTTGATTATTGTATGAAAACTTCGTAATTTCACATAAAAATAAATAAATATTTTTTATGCTGAAAAGTGACGGGACATCAGCTTCAATCAAAAATTGTATCAATTAGGTACTTATACTCTTTGGTATCAATACACCCAGTTTCATGTTACAAGTCACATAAAGATTGGTGGTATTGGTAGTTTTGGCAGTCTATTTAATTTATGATTTTGGTACATTGTGCGTTACAAAGGCGTTTTACTTAAACTAAGGTATATTTTGAATAAGATGACAACATAATTTTAGGTAAAAACACAATATTTTACGAAATTTAACATAACAGTTTTTTTTAATGACAGTAGAGGGCTCAAAGCAGGTTTGAATATTTTTATTTTTCTCATAAACCTTTGAACAAATCGCAACTTTTTAGCACTATTCAGCATTAAAATCCAAAAAAAATAATTCGCTCCACTCTACTATACAAAACGGTCCTCCCACTACTATAGGTAGAAAATCGTCTACGTAGAAAAAGAAAGAAGCCGCCGAAATCTAACTAAATACAGCATTTTTAAATTGAAAACATGCTTAATCGTAAATATAAATAACTATATAAAACGATTTCCAATATACACGTTTATTTAAAAACTTTATCTTGAACGTAAACTTATTTTGCACCAAGCCGTAAAAGATATATAGTCCGTCATTCAAAAACTCATTAGAGCGCAAACTACTGCACCACCGCGCGAAGCAAACGGTTAATTTTAAACAGTTTAACAACTTTTTTTAACTCTTTTCTATTAATAGGTATAGTAGACATTTAAGATAAAAAGGACTATGCATATGAATTTATCATACTTTAACTAGGTCTAGCTATGAAAGCATAATTTTTTTTTGTTCTAAAGCCATAAAACCGTCTAGATTCGAATTTCATTGGCCACCGAAACGTTAACGAAAGGAATTTGGCACGAGGCGACAGGCGACGCTGAAAACGGGTAAAATCCCGTACACAATTACATACGCAAAAATTGGTCGTGTATTTGTTCGGTTTGAGAATAACATAAAGGATATCTGGGGAAACAGAATTTTAAGCTCTTTTTTATTGACGTAATTTTTTAAAAATATTTTTTAAACTGTGAGGAGCGAGTAATTGTTTTTAGTATGTTAAAACAAAAGCCCCGAGTACCGTACATATAGTTGTATTCCCGAGTTGGATTCGCGTGCACATCGGTCTTCGAGACGCAGTGCTTTGTGCGGAGTTAGGCGGCGGACTGGCGCCACGCCACCCTCCGTTCAACAGTTTGCACCCTCCCGCACTCGCGCCCCCATCCCTGTACCCGACTATTTATTATAAGCTTTTCCTTCTTCCGTAAATGTCGATTTTACATTGACTACGTATTTTATGATTAAGTTAGAAATAATTACTGATTCAGTTAAGGCTTTGCAACAATTTTGTTTACGGAATATATTATTTAGTTCCCAGAATAAAACTTTTCTTTTTCATAAAAGCTTATTTGCTTTTGTGTCTTTGCCCAGCAGTGGGACTAATAAAAAATAAAAAGCTTATTATTTTTTACTCACGACATATAGCGAATAGCGATAGACGAGTATTTATAAACATCAGTTAAATTTATTTCTCAGACTTAACAAAACAGATTGCTTGAAGTGGCAATATTGTGGCACAAGAGAACTCTCAATTACATGATAATTAATACTGATCTCTATTTTTTTGAAGACCTGCTTTTTAATTTTTATCATCGTAGGATCTTACGTAATACGAGGTATTTAATTTAAAATCGTTATGACAAAGCTTAATTTCGTTGCACTGCACACTTCAAAAATAGAACTATATAAACCTTCTAGAGTTTCAGATTCCTAGGCTAGTTTGTCTTGTCTACAATATGGCTTATGGCCTTAGATCATCTTATGGCTTATTCAAGTATCGAATGACGTGAATGTCAATGTAAATGTGACAAGGTTCTCTAGTGGCATAGGAATCAAATTGGTTGGACTGTACAGTGACTTGCTTGATTGCAGTTGTACCTTTTTTATGTAGCCTGTATTATGTCCCACTTCTGCCTCCCCTTTCCTCCGCCACTCTTCCCTGTCCTGGGCATGCACCTGCCAATCCAGCTGAAAGGCGCTCAGGTCGTCCCGCCATCTCCTCTTAGGTCTGCCTCTGCTCCTATGCCCATCCCTCGGATCCCATTCGGTTACGATTCGTGCCCATCGGTCCGGGTGCATGCGGCAGACATGTCCGGCCCAGTCCCACTTCAGCTTGGCGGTCTTGACACATCTGTGATACGAATTTTGGAGCGCAGTATCGTGTTTCTGATTCGATCAATTCTTCGAACACTCAGAATACTGCGCCCCGTTGCCGGTGGCAAACCTTGAGAATGGACTTTTGAGCTTCAGTCAATGACCAAGTCTATGCCCCGTAGGTTAAAATGGGAAGAATGCACATGTCGACGAGTTTGCGCTTAAGTGACAGAGGAAGGTTGCCCTTTTCCCAAGAGACCGCTAGCTTTTTGAATATTTCCTCGCGGCAACTGGTGGAGATAGCGGGTCCCTCTGTTTCTCGCCTTTCTCAATGTCAAAAGTAGGGCCTGGAGCATGCAACTTGACATTTGCTGTACTGACATTATACATAGTAGCAATGAGTTCGACACAGGTGTTGTTTATACCTTGAATACAAGTATTGTGTATAGTAAATGCCTTGTGATAGTCCACTAAGGCCAGATAAAGCGGCTTGTTGAACTCATTGTACTTTTCAATAACTTGGTTCAGGGTGTGTAGATGATCGGTGGTCAAAACCAGCTTGTTCCGGGGGTTGATGTTGGTCCAGCAGTGGGGCAATCCAGTTTTCAATAATTTCAATAAATAATTTACATATGTGGGAAGTTAAGCTAATTGGTCTGTAATTACCTATGTAAGCTTTATCACCCTTTTTTTTGTTTTAAAAAAATAAAGTTGTACCTATGTAAAAAAAACATTGAATCATTTCTATGACTGAACTGACACCATTAGCAAGGAACATTTAAAATGCTTAGTCTCCTCAAAGTAGTTTCGTCAACATTTTGACCTTTGTAGAGCCAGTTTGAAATGGTCCACAAGACCAGTTAAATGTTTAAATTAGCCTTTAAAGGGGGTTTATATTATTATAGCCTTTGCAATTATACACCATTCACAGTCTTGTTAGTGGTACCTGCAGTGCGCAGCAAGTAGCAGTGACGGTTAATGCACAGTAAGTAATACATAATAAGGTACCTGGGTGGGGGACTGAAACTTGCGCGGGGCGAGCAGGGCTAGCAAGAAATGAACGGTTAGCACAGCGCTTCTGTGCCGCGCGCTGTAATGCAACTAAAGGTGCAACCTTATGCAGCCGCTCGACGCTCGTTTCCAGCGACAAATCTCGTCACGTGACCCTATTTTGAATTTCCCGCGACTCAAAAAAGTAGCGTCAAGTCGCCGCGTCAAACAGCAGCGTGAGTGAAGATGGTTGCTAGCAGGAGTGATCTTAGTTATAGTTGTAAAAAACCCGTTAGCTACCATTAATTAACTGATGCACATAAAATAAATAGGAATGGGTGTCTTTTACATGAAAACATATCTTAGAGGTCATTCAAGTATTACATAAGTACCAAAGGGGGATGCATACATACTAAGTTGGAGTCAATCTGACGAATTTGAGGGGAGACAAGATTCACAAGATTTGAAGCAAACAAACAAGTATATAAAGTAAAGTTTCTTAGAAGGTAAAGAAATCCCACAGTACTTAATAGCTTGAGGTATAATTAAACTACAAAATGCTGGAGTAAACTAAACTAGTATTGGTGTTGAGTTAGAAAACAGACATGAACAGAATATTCCTAACCTGTAGCTTATCTGACTTTCAGACCCCTTTTTTCTATTGGGCACATACCCAAACAAAACCCCATGAGTGATGGGCACCCTCCGGACTGTAGAAATTACTATAGTAGAGTTAGGCATAGGTCTTGCTGACTTTGATGATGTCAAAAATGTCTAAGGCACAACAGATACACAAAATAAAAAACAATTACTAGAAACTTATATTGCCATAAAATCATGGGTGCCAGGATAGGAGTCCAAGTGGGTGCACTTCCACCCCCCAGGCATAAAAGAAAATACATAGAACAAAACTAAGATACAGAACGAAACATATAAATGGACCTCCCTATAAGATATGAAGATGCGAGCTACAATGCAACCTTCTGAAAATAATACTACCCGTGCCCATGAATGTGATAAGTATAAAGATTGACATTCTTATCTAATTTATACTCTAACTACAATAGTTACTGAGTATATTTGAGGTATTATGGAGTTCAGGATTGTGTGACAAAATAATAAAGATTTATAAGCTACCCTCATTGCTATATTCACTTTTTTATAGCATGTGATCAGCAATTAAAAGTTAAGCTGAGTTTAGACTTGCAAGGAAAATTGTGCAAGTTGCATAACACTGCAAGGCCGTAAAGCCAACGAGTTTGTAGTGGTCAATTGAGCGCCGCAATTAAATGCAACTTGCACGATTTTTCTTGCATGTCTAAACTCGGCTTTAGGATCACTCCATCATGTTCTTGTGACTAGTTACTGTCTAACCATAAATAATGCTTGAAATGGACTTAAATTTACTTTTACAGTTTACTTTTGTTACATTAATGCCACACAAATACAAACTTTTCAGATACATATGTCTAACTAAACGCAAGCTCACTAGAATAGAAACCCACAATATTAAACTTTTAAGATTTGCCACAAACCTTGTATTTGCTTTAGCTCAGACTAACTAAGCAACAGCCTATAGTTTTGTTTATCATAGTGGTTGCCTAATAGAAAGGACTGTGAGGCAACAAGACCACTTTTCAATGATTATACAGTACAATTAAAAATGACTGGATTTACATTTAAAAAAAAAGGTAAATAGTATAAAACTTAGACCATTGATAGTGCTAACACCTAATAACAAAAACGTTTTAAAAAAAAAGAAGAAGTGGATTTCACTTAGATGATAAAGTATTTAAAGCTAAATGTAGAAGTACTTACCGGCTATGATTCCATCCATCTGTAGCAAAGCCGCTTCAAGTAACTTCGCAGGGTCGGGATCGGAATCGACCGACGTCGGATTGTTGTCGCCATCAACCTGCGTTGATTTGCCCATTCCACGTGAAAGTTGGGTCAGATATTCAGCATCAATTGTTGGTTTTTAATTTAATGTTTGTTTCCAACTTTGGCAGTAAATTGGTAAAAAGTTAACTTCTCACAGCTAACTACCGAAGTGTCAGTCAACAAAACCAAAACTTCACTCACACAGACTACGTATTCACTCACATCATAGCACAGAAGGGCTACTACGAAATTCGTGTCGCGCTGTCCTGCTGACGCCAATATCATTTGATACGAGTGAGAGGGACGGTACTATAAGAAATTCGATTTTCGAATTTCGTAGTAGGTAGCCAGGAGTCACCCACCGGTGCGTTCACTTTAATCATACTTAAGCTGAGTATCCACTGCATCGGAATCGATCCGTACGAAGCGGACAAATTTGTATGTATGGTATACATTTCTATGGTACCGCGTGCAATGGATCGGCATTTCTGCGCCATAGAAATCTATACAAGGCAACAAATCCGTCCGCTTCGTACGGTGCGGTACGTTTAGATTTCGATCCAGTGAACACTCATCTTTAGGTTCAATTCGTTTCAATCAATACTGATGCTCACTCCTAATAGTTTATGATGTGCTTTCCTGATAATTTTGAGCTTAACTGTAATCACACTTAATCACTTGAATTTAAAATCATATTTTTCTTTGTAACAAGTTCGTTGTAAGTACATTCCACATAAAAAACAAGCAAGCGAATTTTGAGACAATAAACGCTCCCAAAACTTTCTTGTTTGACGGGATCATCTATAAGTACTTTGAAGTGCAAAAATCGTTCATGAGGGCCTACTCCGAAATTCGAAGTTCGTATCGTATTGACCGTTCCTCTCGCTCTCGTATTAAATAGTATAAGTGTTAGAGGGACCGAACGACACGCACTTCGATTTTCGAATTTCATAGTAGCACTGCTGCTGCGCGCTGTCATCGTTCATGCACGGTGGATGGTGGATGATCCACCAATTATCTCCTAAGATTGTCTCTCATATTTCGTTTTCTAGTTTTTTTTTACCTTACAACGGCAAAACCTACTAGACACTGGCAAAATTGTCCTCCAATGGACAGAGCCATATTAAAAAAAGTGCAAAAATCGAACTTCGTATCTTGCCGTCCCGCTAATGCTATACTATACCTAGAGGAGTGAGGACGGTACGGTATGAACTTGAATTTCCGAATTTCGTAGTAGCCCCCAAAGGTTGCGTTGTGTGTGTGGGTAACTCATGGGTAACTAAACTACAATTTTGTGTAGCGTTGTGTGGGTCTACGATGCTAAGTAAACAACCCACTTGCTGAGCAGCCCATCTGGTTGCTCGCCCTCTCTCCGGTAAGCTGTAAAAGCCATCTGAGGCTAACAGCAACAGTCCATCCGAAAAAAAAAAAAAAAAAAAAAGTTTGTTACCTCATGACCTCTAAACTGCTGAACCGATTTAGATGATAATTTTACTTAGAGATACTTCCAAGCCACTCGGTGAAATGATGCCATCGCGAGAGTTGCGAGCAACCAGTGCATGCAAGTTCTCTGCTCAATGCACGGCCAAAATGGTTGCCGCAGAGTGGTTACCTGGCCGCACACGCAATGAACAGAACAGAGAACATGTTTGCTGCGCCATCATTGACTTCGTGACCGCGGCCTTATTCATTGGGAGGCCTTTGTTCAGCAGTGGATGTAATGAGGGTTTTCAGAGGCGAAATATCGCTAGATGGCGTTAGTATCGTGAGGTGAGGTCCGCTTGACGTTTGCTTGCGGTCTAAAGCTTGCGATTGGCTCATTTAGTTATTTAACCAATAACGAGCAAACGTCAAACGGACCTCAGGATACTTACGCCATCTAGCGATATTTCGCCTCTGTGAAAACCCTCATTCGGCTAATTCGCGTTTTTCCCAATTCGTGCAGGTTCTAAAAAACATAATCGAGAATCATAGAGCACTTATCGAGACTCATTGTCATTGGGAATTACCAAAATTCATTCAAAAGTAATAATATATCGATACTAGCCTTGTTGCCCCCTACTGAGTCTGTGTAGAATTCGTTTATCTTATCACTATACCAAACGTTTTTACTAAACGGTTATACTAAACGTTTCATCATTATTTTCTCGTTTTAGGTCAGAAGAGGTGTTCGTTCATTGCTTTCCACACCGCTGCATAAAATACGCAAACGGTGCGGAATCGCAGTGACGTGCCGTAAACGTCAGGACTTTTACCGCGTGCTCTCCACCAAAAGTCGTGATGTTTACGGAACGTCACTGCGATTCCGCATCGTCTGCGTATTTTGAGCAGCGGTGTGGAGGGCATGCGATAAAAACGGTGCGCATACGATGCGTCACTGCGATTGCGTACCGTCACCGTTTTTTAAGCAGCGGTGTGGCCGCTCCTTTACAACCAATACTCGTCACAGCGAAGAGCAGCGCAGATACTTTTTTTTTTGACCTAATAAAAAATATTTAAAAAATAGTATGGCATAAAGGTAAATAGAAACAGATAGAAATATTTCATAATTTATTAATATTTTATTAGACCCTTTACCAAATTAATCGTAAATAAATAGAACTACATGGTAATAAGTACCAATCCTTTATAATCTTAATTTACCGCAACAAGACGATAAGAAAAATTATATTAACTGCAAATAAACTTTTCATAAAAACAAGCAAAACAGCCATATTGCATACATTTTCTTATACACAAATAAATAACATGTCATTGATTTCCTAGTTGTGTATAAATATAAACTAATGTGATCAATTGATAATAGTTAGAAGTACACACATCTAGTTACAAGATATTAAACAATTTCCAAAAATATATATATATTTATATATTAAAGTATTTATCTAAGGCACAATCTGCTAAAACTTGATATAATAACTATCACTCATAATTACAAAGTGGTTTTTAATAAAATAGTATTCCTTTATATTAAGTGGTAAATATTATTCTTTCCATTTAAATTGACAACATAATAAATGTAACAGCAAAATATTAACGATGCAATCAACTGTCTAAAATTACAAATAATTGCTTTACTGCGTTAAGTTATATTTATCTATCTTAAATTACATATATAACAACTTATAACAAAATTATAATGTTGGTAAGCTGTGTTTTGGTATTAAGGTGAGGGTCGCTATACTAAAGGCTTATTGTTGACTCCAACTAAGCACATAATACATGATTTGCTGTCAGTATTTCCATGGATATATTACTCGTAATATTGGCTTTACGTTTGATATTAAATTTTTCGTATTATCAAATCGAAATGTATATAAATACTGTTTTGTTGTTCACAAAAAACTTTTAACATTTTTTTATCGTGGTTTTAACACAACTTCCAATACTTTCACTGTACTTATAACTAGGCCACAATTTGAACATGTATGCCCCTAAAGGGGCCACAAAAATAAAAGTATTTAAGATTTTAACAATTGAAAGATGTTATTTTAACCGTCAAACTTTTTTTTATAAACTATTTATTTTATATCCGTGGCTCAATAACGGAACAAAATATACAAAATGTAGCATAAGTAGCAGTGGCGTGATATGAATATTTTCGTTATGCAACCTGCAGATCGCGAGAAACATGAATTAGGTATACCTTCGGATGTAACACCTCGCAGTTAGTGTTCACAACTTTTGCCATACTCGTCATCGCTGACATCATGTAAATTTAGGCAACCCAGTGGAAATTGAGTTGTTACGGTGCCACGCTACTGATATGAGATAAGTATTCTTTTTTACAAAAAAACATCTAACCAAAACATGGGTTTGTCTTGTCTATACAACTCATCTCATCAGACAATCTAGATGTTTTGCTGACTTTATGTTGGATACAAATACATACATAATCTTATCTCGTTTTTGCGAGGATAGAATGGAATGATTTGTTTTAACGAAGTAATTATACATTTAATGTTTACTTCCATCGTATCTACTTGGTTTACAGTGATGCAGAGGTTTTTAATTAATGATAAATAATGCTACCTATATCATTAAAACTCTGCAATTATTCAACCATATTATACTTAAGATCTCTCCTTAGTCACATCTAAAATCTATAAAATATATTACTTTTTATTAAATATTAAAGGCAATATCTATCATTAGATATGGACGGATTAAGTAAAGGCGCCCAGTGGGTGACCGGTTAATAACATTAATAGCTCTTACACGTACGTTTAACTAAGGCGGCAGCGCGGGGCGGACCAGAATAAAAGTAAACATTCAAGTTGTAAAGACCAACAATGAAACAGCATATAAGAATCTCTATAAATAAATATGTGTTGCTCGTTTCAGGTAACTCACGGACGGTCTGCACGCGCGCCGCTATTTTTTTACAAAAAAGATATAATAACAAAACAAAATACATAACTTCGTTGGTAAACGTAATTTCAGTTCCATCTAAGTCAATTTCGTAAACTTAACAGGCAAGACCACAACCGATAGTAAGTACTTATTAGCTACAGGAATGTAAATCTCAGGTTACTTTAAGAAAAATGGAACGGACTGACCAATTTAGTTAAAACACGAGAAAGATACTAAAACAAAACTAACAGCTACATTATTAAATTAACGATATTAACCTACAGTATTCTATTTTAATTGTATCAATATGTTTCTAACAGCACGCAAATAAAATTCAATACAGTTTGATTACCTATGTTATTTTATTAATTGAAAGTCAATACATATTCAACTCTTCAAAATAAGAGATCAAAGTCGTTTTCCGTTACGTTGAGCACTTCTGTGTACTTGAAAAACGACAGAATGTAGTGTTTAAAGTTTTTGTAAGTTGCTTATCCCTTTATAGGTAACAACAAAATAACATATTTGTATTCAACAATCGATCAATTCCAGCTATTTTCTAAACATACACGGTTGTTTCACTGTGATTATGATCAGTGATAATTTTCGAACAGACTTTTGTGGTTCATGGTTAACGGCTTTAAGTAACGTATAAAACAACGGCACCTACATCGAAAGCACAAATAAATTCTATCGCTATTCCAATGAGAGCGAACCTAACCGTTTGTGCGAGTAATCATCGATTCGATGATTTCGTGCTCCATACTTGAGCCAAATTGAGCAAACCGCCTCGATTTTGACTCTAAAATATTAACGGCAATTTAACCAAACTCGCGAAAGGAACATCGCATAAAATTAAAGAAAAAAATGTAAGTACTCATCGACTTTACTGCACCAGTCAGAATAAAATAAGGAAGTAAATATACAGCTAGAAAAAAAAACAGTAATTTAAAAGAAGAATAAATAATAACAACAAAATATAACTTGTACATTAAATATTAGTCGTGGACTTGCATCACATGCATATTAAAGAGTTAACATAAAAATGGAATGTAGAATTTATAATTCCTGTCTGTACATAATCACAATAAGTAAATAATCACGGAAATGCAGGCTATGCCTCTCTTCTCAACAGTGAAATGTAAAAATATATTAATTTGTACAATCTCCACCATAGTTTAAAACATTTGTAAAATTCACTATCGCACCAAAAAATACTTTTAAATTTTAGATAAGATATTGTTGTAGTAAATTTAAGTACAGAAAAGTAGAATGAAATCATAAAGGTGTTACTTCTCTACCAATTTAATCCATCCCTTCAAAAAAAAAACGCTTGATAGATTTTGTAAAAAAACATGCAATGATATTACTGTGTAAAATTGCCACAAATATTGCGGACTTGAAATGTTTGCAATAGCATAACCACCCGTAATTCGTTGGGATGTGTTGTTGCGGTAAAACTAATTTCATTCCAATGATCAAAGTAGTTAGAGAAGTACCACACTACTAAATTTGAACTAGTCACTACAAAAATATTCCCGCCAAAGACTTGAATCTCATCTCATGGAATGCTACGTCACATTTTGGAATGTAAGAATAACTGTCGACGACTCGTCCTTCCACAAAACTTTCAATTTAATCGAAAGATTATATCCAAATTTTATATCACCCCTTCACAATTAAATTTAAAATTACCTTTTCATAAAACCCATTTTGTTTAAGTACTAAAATATCCGCATAAATATCGTCGCGCATTTTACCATAACAATTATAACCGCTAAAAATATACCTTCACATAATTTGCACTTTTAAAATGATATCTTCGGGGGGACGTTCAGCGTACAGCATGTTCGAAGCGCAACGTTGGAAGAGAGAAATCTCGTACGATCGTGGACCGATAGTGAACGGTGAAGCTTCGAAGTGCTTATACTAGCGCACACCGTGCGGGAGAGTGCGTGTCGGGAGACAAAGTCAGTAATGTTGGAACGGCCCCCCTGCAAACAGTCATTGATGACTCTTGCTGAGGAGGTGGGAGTTGAACTCGTACACGTTGCAGCACTGTTCGCCGCAGATGTTGCACTTCCACGGGTTGGAGTCGCAGTGGCAGCCCTTGTGCAGGAAGTACAGCGTCGAGTCGGGAAACGTGATGGCGCAGAAGGAGCACACCAGCGACGCGGGCGCCGCCGCCGCCTCCCCGTGCGTCGACGTGATCACGCCGCCCTCCGACGGGGACGCTCGGGACGCCTGCAATCACACAACGAGGCAACTGACCAAACTGTTACAAAATAACTTCATTATATGTATTTTTAGGGTTCTGCATCTCAGTTCAGCAACGGAACCCTTATAGGATCACTTGTCAGTCTGGCTGATGGTTGAAATTGTGTTTGATGTTTTAAGGTATACAACTGACACTGAACTTTAAGCAGCGTTTCCTTCAATAATGTGCGAGGAATGTGTTTTTCGTTAACCGATAGAAAGCTTCATCTACCTCGCCTCGCACAGCACAAATCTGGTGGAAACAGCTGAGCGGAGCGAGGCGAGGTAAATTAAGCGTTTCTATTGGTTAATGAAAAAGACATTCCTCGCAAATAATTCTTGGATGTCTAGAATAACATATTTTCATCTCTCCTGCTCGGAAAGTTTAATTTTCATGGGTAGATAGCCGAGTCGAAAATTGCGTTTTCATCTCTAGGGTGGAAAGTATTATTTTTTTTTATTTTCGATTAGCTACGGAGTCGAAGATAATTGGGATGCACCAAAAAAAATAACCTATAGTTTTTATTTTATTTTTGGAAAGAATAGGATATTTTAAGGTACCTTTTTCATTGATTTTGAATTTGGATGAGTATCTAATTTTTTGTAATTCTTTTACGAAATACGCTGGATGACGTCACAGTGCGACAGCCTCGTTCCATTGCCTAGAAAAAATCTGGTGGTACATAACATAATCTGTGGCATTACAATTTGTCAATAATTCAAGCACGGCTTAGAGTCCTAAATTAACCGTGACAAATAGTTTTATTTATCTCTCTTCTTTTAGCTTCGATGTTTGTTTAATGGTGTGATAGTATAGATTTTTTTTTTTAATTTATTTTAAAAAAAAGGTACATAATTTTATTTACATAACTAATTTTGAACAATTGTAACCTACTTAATTGAAATCTGATATTTAAATTCTTTTGTATTTACTTGTAACGTAGTAATTTAATAATTTAATTTGTAAAAATACATTGATAATACTCGTATACATTTCGGACTTTACGATAAATGACAACTATTTAAGGCCGGGTGCGCATCATGTGATTAAAGTTCTATCTTTGTCACTCTTTGCTATTATAAGCAGGACAGGAACATTTCAAATTGTCAATTTACTTACGAGTGTATACCTGCTTTATAACTGCCTTTGTGACGAGATACTGCAGACGTCAAATGAGGGTCATTACTTAAATTTTGTTTATTTAATTCAGTTTATCACATTTTTGGGATCTGATTTCTGAAAACGCTTCACAAAGCCTATTTCTCCAAATGGTTTTCGATTTATTATATGTTGTCAAAAATTGGGACATCCCAATTGAGTGACGTCAATGACACTTTTTTTCACGTTTCGGCATGGCCATCTAGACACCCGTCGTGACCAAGGAGCTTATATACCTACAACACTGGAGGTTGAACGCCGAACATCCGTTTGAAGCAAGAAATTTGATCTTTATAACGTCACGAACATATTCCATCTCTTTCTTTAGTTAGGTTAAGAAAGAGACGGAAATCATTCGTGGAATGTGAAAGAAAGAGATGTAATATATATAAATAAGTAATAAAGGTTCTTCTTTGTTGGGCGTTCAACCTCCAGTTTTGTATATAAGGTCCTTGGTCGTGACCACCACGATTTTTTTTATAGTCGGCCAAGTTTTTTATAGTGGCAAGTGGCCAGTCGAAAAGGTACCGTTGGAGGTTGGATATAAGTAAGTAAATTCAATTTATTATTATTCTCTTTTTTTGTAGTATATTACATTACTCACAGTCGAAATGAAAAGTAGAGTGTCTAACTCGGGTGAAGTTACCCATTTCCCCTCGAACTATTGGCGTTCTCACTTAGTTTGAACGCCAGAAATATCTCGGGTGAAATGGGTCACTTTCCACCCTTGGTTATCAATCTACTATTATAGGCTACTTTTTATCGCGATATTCCCACGGGATCGGGATAAAATCTCGAAATTTCAACGGCTGGGCTTAGTCATGAAATTTGGCACGATTATTTTTAATGCAATCTTAATAAAAACGTGGAATTTAGTAAAATCCCTGTTTTTCAATTCAACTGCCGGATCTACTGGGTTACTATGCGTGCGAAGCCACGGGTAAAGTCTAGCTATTTTATACATATATCAATGTTGTCTACGCCCCATGAGAGCTTTACACTTTCCCATAACAAAAAGAAGCATATTATTATGTTAACGATACTATAGTTAAAAACACTGTGTATATTTCACACACCTTAATCAAAAGGGTATCAACTCAAAATAATATAGCATTTTAATTTAGGCCTTCCAGAAATTATATGTATGTATAAATAAATTAAAATTTCCATTGTTTTAGTCGTTGACCTTACGATCCAAGTGTGCGATTTGTCAGCATCTGGTACAGGTTGTCAGTACTCACGTTGGAGCCGCGCGCGCGGCCGCGCGCCGAGATGCGCCGGCGCAGGTCCTCGCGCAGCAAGCTCTTCAGCGGCGACACCTTGATCAGCGACGACAGGCTCGATGACACGCCGCGCTTGTCGCCGCCGTTCGCTTCGCCCTGCGACTCCCCGCCGCCCGACTCCTCTTGTGTATTGGGTTCCTAAAATGTAAAAAAATAGGATTTTTATCTTCCTGTATCAACAGAGTTACCTTAGCCCTACTACCACTAGGGTGGGGTTAAGGCCTCCGCTTACTCGCACGGGTGCACGGCTTGGCGCGGGCGCGGCGTGCTCGGTCCTTAGAGTAGCATAAAAAGTACTTTATACCAATACTAGCCGTTACCCGCGACTCCGTCCGCGCAGAATTTGTTTATCGCTATCCCGCCGGAGCTATGCAATTTTCCGGGATCAAAACTATCTGTATACCGAATTTCATCTGAATCGGTGTAGTGGTTTGGACGTGATGAAGTAACAAACAAATAAACACACATAGTTACAAATTTTCGCATTTATGATATTAGCGAGATTTTCACGGATTGAGATATATGTACGTGAAATCTCGAAATATCAACTGCCAAGTCTAGTTCAGATGTCGTAAACGAAGACCACGAATGAAGTATTATTTTGGAAATACCCATGTTAATTTAGTAAATTCCCGGAATTTCGGTTGAACTGCAGGACTTAACAATTCACGCGAATGAAGCCGCGGGTACATGATAGTAATAAATAAACAATAAGTTACGAGGGTACGGTCAAAAGCATAAATATACATACGTTACAAGACGTCAAAAATATCTATACACCTTTATGTCACTAAACATAAGGTCGAGGTATACCTTATTTTGACGCTATGGCTGTAAATATATATTTTTTTTCATTCGACTGCCACACATACCAATGCCACATACTGCTCAAACTTATAAAACCCCTTTTTTGCGTCAGCGGTTAAAAATTATCAACTCCAATTTAGTGTAAGCATTAATTAGGACAATTTATAGATTGAATACCCTTTAAAGTGTTCACGAACCGTTGCAAGTTAATTAAACACTTCGACAGCCAAAAAATGTAGATCGTTGCAAATTATTACGTTAGATATGCTAAAATTCGGACTTTCTCCGCGTAACCTACTTTAGCGCAGCCGATGGAGTCCAAAGAATTGGGACTCGCCTCGAGCACAACTTGATGAGAGTTGTTGCACTCATTAAAATTAATTATCGTTTCTGATAACATTATGTTAATGTTGTTGAATTAATAATTACCAAAAATAGCCAAGTTGTCGAGAAACTATCTGATTTACAGTAAAAAAAAAAAACAATTCAGTCCATCAGTTAGACCGAATGAAAAAAAAATACTGGATACATATCTTTTCTTTTGTCAAACAAACGTTTTTTTTTACCCTAAACCTGTCCTCTCCCAGAGGCACAAATTTGTGCCCAAATTCCTTTGATCCTGTTATCCTGGGAGATGACAGATTAATCAGGTAGAGGCGATTTAGCGACCACTTGCATTGAGTTCGAAACACAATTTCCATTTTAATTATTGAAAATACGACTAGATTCAAAAATATTCTTTGTCAGGTATGTATTCGATAGCTGCTTTTGATTCTATGGTAGTATTCTCTAATAAATCTAAGCCGTGGTGGCCTAGTGGTTTGACCTATCGCCTCTCAAGCAGAGGGTCGTGGGTTCAAACCCCGGCTCGCACCTCTGAGTTTTTCGAAATTCATGTGTGGAATTACATTTGAAATTTACCACGAGCTTTGCGGTGAAGGAAAACATCGTGAGGAAACCTGCACAAACCTGCGAAGCAATTCAATGGTGCGTGTGAAGTTTCCAATGCGCACTGGGCCCGCGTGGGAACTACGGCCCAAGCCCTCTTGTTCTGAGAGGAAGCCTGTGCCCAGCAGTGGGACGTATATAGGCTGGGATGATGATGCTCTAATAAATGGGGCCTTGTTAAGGGTTAAGCACATAAGTTGAAACGCATCATAGTTCGGGAGTGGGGCCCGTGAGGTCATTCATTAGTAAATAGTGTACGTAAGTGTGACGTCACACGGAACTTTAACCGGCTGTATGTCCATATTTTTTGTTTAATTGAACTGACCGACTCATAATATATAATATTTAGGAATCTAGCCTATTAAGCTACGGTTCCTTCGTGAGACAGAATGGACCAGAAACAAGAGCAGAATCGTCCAATCACGGTCACACCGGAATATCATAGGGCCAGTACAGACGGTCTGCATTACAACTGCAACATAACTGCCGACTGCCCAAACATTTGTCTTTGCAGTTCCATTGCAGTCGGCACAACTGCACGCTGACTGCGATAAAAATGTATGAGCAGTCAGCAGTTGAAAGAAAGAAAGAAAGAAAGAAAATAATTTATTTATAACAGCAATGACACATAATAAGTAAAAATAACAATAGGAAATGTTGCCGCTATAAAAAGGTAAAGTTGCGGTTACGTTGCAGTGCGAATGCGAATGTACCGGCCCATACCACAGGGCGAGTTGTAAATTTCAAATTTAAACTCGTGTCATTGGTCGATTCCAACTCTCAGGCCCTGTTAGTCGTATCAGACAAAGAGAACACGTTACCTGTTTGATGGGTATGAGCGTGATGGAAGGCGTGATGCCGGCAGGCAGCTGAGCGGAAAGCGAGCTGCTTGCGACGGCGCCCGCGCTGTCGCCAGACTGCGGCGAACTCGGGCCCTCACCGTTCATGCGCGAATCTACAATAAAACCAAAACGTATGCAAATTACGTCATCAAAGATACAATAAGCTAGTTGAGATGGAATACCTATATTCGTAAGTAAAACGTTGCTAATCGGTTGTCCCTTAATAGTACCTAAGTATAAATTGTTTTCGGTGCAAAATATTTGGCTTAACAGATTACAGGGCAATTTATCTATATTGTTTTCTTATGAAAAATAGTACTTACATGTTACATGACAAACATTTTTTTTAACATGATCTAATCCTAAGTCTACAATGCCTAATACACGCTTTCAATAAGGCACCAACCTATTATTGTCGTTTTAGTAATAACCCACTCACCTACATATGGATGGTATGGATCACTCAGATCCTACATCAGTGGAGCTAATTAATGTCGGTATAATTAATTTGTTGGTATGCTCTTCATTAATATTGTTATTCTTCCACCAAATGAAATGTAAGACATTGTCAGTAGATAGGTATACACTGATTTTATAATAAGTAAGAAGCTTTTCGTCTGACTATCTTGTAGACTCAACTCTTTAACCTGTATTGATGTGATGAGACTTCAATATGATTTGAATTTGAGCCTTGGCTTAAATGTACAAATCAAATTAAGTCACCCATACTTAAACTCATAAGAGTAAGTACACCAATCAACCAAAGACAACAAATGAAGGTTTTAAATACACTCTTCAAAAATATCGGGGGTCTTACCAATACTATAAAGACGAGATTAGTCTCTTAACACGTCAAGGTCAAGTAAAATTAGTCCAACGAAACTAAGGCTCGGGGTCGCTGTCGTAAGATCATTAAATCTGTAACTTGATGCTGCATTTATATAATTTCCCCAATGTAGAAATACTTAAACGTGGATACTATTATTTTTCAATAAGGAATCTGTTTGATTCTTTTGACATCACAATTTCACATCTGATTAGGTAAGACATGAAACGAAAATAAGTGACAATGCCTTTGAAGTCACAAGTTTCTTTGGAGATAAAGACAGTTAATAAGAAATGTGCAACTTTTTAATTTTTTCAAATAGGATTGGTTTTTTGGAGTATTTTTGTATTTTTTATTTCAACTCCAAATTTGTTACTTATACGGGTATCCCGTGAAACCATATCGAAAATACAAACTGAGACATGGATGCACAGAAAAAAATCGTGTCTAGATTCCTGTCCAGCGGTGGTGTAGGGGTTATAGCACGCAGCACGGATTGCTGAGGACCTGGGTTCGATTCCCAGCGCTGGTCTCTTTTTCTGGTTTTTCTGTGCATCCATGTCTCAGTTTGTATTTTCGATATTGTTCAATTATTGTTTGGCAAATCAAGTTGTGGAAGAACTTTTTAAATAGCTCAAAAATATACTAAGATCAACAACCATAAAAAGTCCAAACTAATTACTAAATACATTTTTTATGGTAGGAGATTTGTGTGGCTTAAAAAAATAATAACTATTACTACTTAGGTTAGCTGGAAGATCCCTTTTTAGGGATAAGTTCGCTTTTGCTCTCCTTTCTGTGTATTTGTATTTATTTTTAATTTTATTTTTATGTCCCTACATATACTATTTTCACTTACAAGTCAATGTGACAATCAGCAGTCTTATTTTTTTTATGTCACAAAAACTGGTAAAGCATTTGGTCGACTATATATAACATATATCGCTAGGCAACCCAAAGGATAGTATCACCGACCTCAGCGCGCACAAAAAAGTATATTTGGGTTTACCCTCATAGACGCGCCGGCCAAATTAGAAAAGGGCAACATAATTCCTGCAAATGGCGGAACAAAGTTAGAATCACACACTCACCAGAATTATGGTTAGACTGTCCGGGCGAGAAGGTTTCATTATTGTCGGCCATTGATATTTCAACGTGTGGGGTAAGATAGTGCATCGGCGGGGTAGCGTTGTCGACGGACCGTTCACCATTGCTGTCGCCGCTGTCTGAATAGGCTGCGGCGACGGACACTGAGAGGCCGGAGCCTAACGCCCCTAAGGCGTTAATAGCGCTGGCGTCCATCGTGCCGTCGGCGTAAGCTGCGTTGGCGATACCAGCTGCCAGTAGGGAAACAGAGTTGTTGCCGGTTCCTGGGTTATCCAAGTCGATGCCGTGTCTGGAAATAAACAATTAGCTGTTCAATTTTGTTCCGTAAATTAGTAGGGAAAGAGATCCATATACTTTTTCTTTTTGCAGATCTCAAGGACATTTTTGTACAGAATACATTTCATGTCAATTCAAATTAAATTTCATTCGCTAAAATGGCATTGTTGGTAAATTTGTGATACGAATATTAAAAATTTCACGTCAACAGTAAGTCCAACGTCACATTTCTTGGCACTGAGTAAGAAAGTTGAAGGTCATTAATTTTGCCTGTGTAGTAGAATTGAGTAGTAAAGTAAAAATAGAATAGATAATGTTTGTTCTCGGGTCTTGGATGTTTAATATGTATTTAAGTATGTATTTATCTATATAAGTATGTTTATCCGTTGCTTAGTATCCATAGTACAAGCTTTGCTTAGTTTGGGTCTAGGTCAATTGGTGTCAAGTGTCCCATGATATTTTATTTATTTAATATACTTGGAACATAACATTAGTTAATAATTATCTATATATGGAAGATGCGAGTGGAGCGCATGAAGCTTGCATTCCTTCTATTTCTAGAAAAATTAAATTATGGACTTTCTATGTTTGTTCGTCGTATTATATGACGTCACAGTATGTCGGATCTCTCTGTCTCTGAGTTCTGTCTACTTGACAATTTAACAAGTCCAGGATATTTCCACATTTTTTTTAATATTTGAAAAATTATTTCACAACACTGACAAAAAATAAAGACATAGGTATTAAAATAATAATAAAAAATGTTCTAATATTCCTTATTGGCTAAGAAAAGGTAGTGGCTCGAGCTATAATAATTAAACCTGTCCTCCAAGGACGAGAAAGCGACATGACATTTTTAACTCTATAGTGAAATTCTTTAGTGAAAGTATTAGCTCTTACCTGTTAAAGAAATGAACTCTGAGGCTTTTCATGGTGGGCGCACGGTAGCTGCAGAGGGGGCAAGTCTTGACGAGGTCGTGCTGACCAACGTGTTCGTTCTGGAAGTGCGCGCGCATCGCGATCTGGCGCTGGAATCCGCGGTTGCATATCGGGCAATGGTACGGCAAGCTCTTCGTGTGTGTAGTAAAGTGTTCAGCAAGATGATCCTTCCGGAAGAATCTTTTCTGGCAGACGCGACATTCGTAGGGTTTGACGCCGGTGTGGCGCATTTTGTGGCGGCGCATGTTGGCGCCGTTTGAGAATTTCATATTGCAGACGTCGCATTCGAAGAGTTTTCTGTGTGGGCGGTCGGCATTCTGCGCCGCCGCCACATTGTTGTTGTCGGGCGAGCACTGCGCCATGTGGGTGGTGAGCGCGCGGCTGCTGAGCGTGCTAAACGTGTTGCAAGTGGTGCATTTCAGCAGCGTGCTCCCCCGCTTCGGTGTTTCTTCTTTACTGGCCGTGGATGCCTGCCAACATTTAAACGAATGTCATTCGGACAGCCAGGATCGTGTAGCTCAGAATGACTAGCAAGGATTCATTTTAATTTCGTGAGGAACTCGAACCAAAGATTGGTTTTATTATTTGATCTCATTTGGATCTTCAAGAAAACGAACAAAACCGAATTGCAAATAGATGTGAATTCCAAAGGTCTTTAATAGTTAAGTTAAATTAATCAATTTGGGAATTGCTTAGTAATGGCCTAGCTCCTCATTATGAAGTCTGGAAATCACATGCCATTAGGTATAAATTAAACAAGTTTCACAGGGCTAAGGCTAATGGAAGTTTACTATCAAATTGAAACATATGTGGCGTTATCTGGGAAAAGGTACCTTGTTGTCGGTATTGAGTTATTGATATCCCCATAATCTACATACATTTAGCTATCGAACCATGTAAGAAACATGCATGTAGGTTTAATAGATATTTAAAAAAAAAATGTTGAAGCTCAAAAGCCAGAAAAGGTGATTATGAGAAAATTGAATTCAAACTTATACACCCAATAAAAGTATGTTATTGTTGGAAGTTACATAGATGGCATGCTATTTGAGGAGTAGATTGTACGGACTTTCAGGTTTCAAGAACAATTTTGTAATTGGACAACGGTTTTCCTATAGTTTAGCTTGCCAAAGTGCATAAAGTAAAAAAAAAGGTTGATGGATTTTTTAATTTTTTTTCTTTTTATAGTATATTTCCATTGGATTTTATCGAAGGAAAAAATATTATGCGTAAATGGACACTAAATAAGAACTACTCCGTTTTGAATTAACGTTGTTTATTATATAAAAAAAATACTTTAACAAAAATAACTTTGTTGTTTACAAATGTAATTAAACAGTCAAAATCAACAAACTTTTATATTTAGTACGCTAAAACATAGCCAAATGAGACCAAATTAACTCAACAAATCTTAAAAAACTAGTTTTTTCAGTCTCAAAATCCAAGGTAAAGTTTAGTAAAAAGTTGGTACAATCACTATATATTTTCTAAAAGGTACCTTATCGTCGGTGGTAAAATATTTACTGATTATGAAGTGATATCATTTGAAAACGACTAATAACTTACGATTAATTTTAATAGTCTTAATTTAAGAACACTGTAGTATTAAAACTCTTACCAAAAACCTATAATTTTGTCTCAACACACTAAATGATTAACGTATTTGAAAAGGTACCTTATCGTCGGACGTAAAATGTTTAGTGGCATAGTTAAGAATAAGATCTAAAAAAATGCTTTTGATTTGTAGTTGTAACTATTAATCGTTATTATTATTACTATAAATCAACCTCTAAAGACCAGCAGGTGGTAGGACCTTGTGCAAGGTCCGCCCGGATTGCTACCACCATCTTGCTCGCTAATCCTGCTGTGAATAGCAGTGCTTGCATTGTTGTGTTTCGGCGTGGAGAGTAAGACAGCCGGTGAAATTACTGGCATTTGAGGTATCCCATCTTAGGCCTCTAGGTTTGCAACGCATCTGCAATCCCCCTGGTGTTGCAGGTGTCTAAGGGCGGTGGTAATCTCTTACCATCAGGTGTCCCACTTGCTCGTTTGCCATCCAGTCGAATAAAAAAAGACAAATTGGCGTAAATCGTCATTAAGGGCCTTATCACACTAGCGATTCGCGGGAGAGTTGAAAGCGAGGCAAGCGTGCAGTGAATTCGCTGCGAGCGTATAACGATTTCGCCCCAAGCGCGCAACGATGTCGCTGCTGCGAGCGCATGGCGAGTTCGCTGCTTTAGCGCCAAAAACGCCATATTGTAGACTTTCGTATAATAAATAGGGCGTCTTCGGCGCTAACGCAGCGAACTCGCAGCGACATCGTTGCGCGCTCGCGGCGATATCGTTTCATGCTCGCGGTGAAATCGTTACGCGCTCGAAGTGAACTCGCTGCGCGCTCACCTCGCTTTCAACTCGCCCGCAAATCGCTAGTGTAATAAGGGCCTAACTGACTACCGTCTAAGGGTGGCCAGTTATTGATGATTTACCTTACTCTAATTAAACGCATTTTATGATGATTCTTGACGTTTTTTACGCGCCGACAAGCACCGCAATGGGCCCGCGTGGGAACTAATGCCCAAGCTCTCTCATTCTGAGAGGAGGCCTGTGCCCAGCAGTGGGACGTATAGGCTAGGATGATGATGATAATGATGACGCGCCGACAAAGTACCGACGTCCGACACGTCTTCCAAACCGATACCGAGCGCACAGAAAGCATTCAAGAGCGGCACCGACAATAAGGTACCTTTCTTACTAAACTTTAAGGGATGTTTTAACTCATAAAAAATCGATTTAAAAACTTGTGTCTCTGTCAAATTAAAATTTAGACCCTGCTTATTAATATAGAGTAAAGAAAAAAAAAAGAATTTTTTTCGACATTTTACTTCAAGCGCGATTATCTAGGAAACTAGAACCGACAACAAGGTACCTTTTACCAGATAACGCCACATATTGCATAGTGATTCAATTAATGTATACATGTATGTAAATAGTAGGTACAAAAATAAAGAAAGAAATACAATTGACAAATCACACTTCTAGATCAAGATTATATCAACTCAAAACAATCCACCAATTCTGAAATCAATAATTCAGACTTAGACCTTCCAGAAATTGAATGAAGTCTTAATCAAATAGGGTATTATATTGAGTAAAAATACTCTTGATTTATGAATGTGAAATATTGAGATACTTACATCTACAAAGGCAAAAAGGCAAAGGAGTATTCTCAACTATTATAACAACCATAATCAAAATAGGCATAAGAGATGATTGTTCATATTACTTTTTTTTTTATCAAACAGCTGGCACACGAGCACCACCGCCCATGGGCACCTAAAGTATTATTACTCTAATAAATATTTATAAACTTTAGTACCAGGAAAATAGCCACAGAACTGGAAACAATATCTACTGGTTCTACAGTACAAAATGCAGCAGAGATCAGTATTATTAAAATAGAATAGATATCCTAACAGGCATGGAACATGAATAGTTTTCTTAGCCAATTCCCTAGCTAGAATTAACTGTAAAAAATATATATTGTGCCTCTGGGAGAGGACAGGTTAAAATGCTATGTTATTTTGAAGCAGAATTATAATGAATATTAGTCATTATTTTATAAAATGCCACATATTTAAAAAATATATATAAATTCTAAATAATTTGAGGAAAAATTGTACTTTACCACAGACAGACATTGTGTTATACATAGTATATTTCTGGATAAGAACACTGTTTAGTTTAACACTGGTGCACTAACCAAACTTTGAATGATTTTGATTTTTGATAGGAATAGATTACTTATTGTTAACAATTATCATTAGGGTAATTACACACAAAATCACCATTAAATTAATAAAGTAATTACTAATGTACTAACCGGTTCATTTTTGACTGTAATCAGGTTTGGCGACACGGTGCCTGAATCGGCCTCTGTTTCCCCTTTTGATGACATCACATTACCAGGTCGCGGCCTTTCTGGACATCACTCTCCCGCCACACACAACTTTAAATTAAAATAAAACACAAACATTAAAATCACACTGAAACCAACATGATCAACAAAAGAACTTCAAGTGGTTCACGAAGAACTCACAAAACAACTTCGCTCGTAAAAGAATGGCGAGGTGACCCATTTACAAAAACATACGAATTATCGACTCACGCTATACTATTTATGAACGTTATCTATCGTATTCATCCTACATCCCACATCACTTCTCCCGTGCACTCAGATAATTTGTTAACACGCTGATAAATAATAAACTCACGTTTAACTTGATACGTCGACAGCCAGCGGTATTTTAGGGAGAGATCGCTATGTGGCCTAATTCGATGCTCAGAACTCGATGCACAAATTCGTGTTACGCGTATAACTGTAAATGCACAAATAAGTCGATCCCCACTATAATCTTTGACTGATTTGACATGATTATATTATATTTACACTGTCGAAAGCTTTGATTTGTTAAATTAATATAAGAGTATTTTATCTACAATACAGTACAGCAATCCCATTTTGATCATGATTCGTACAGAAAAAATTATACGGATTATACCTACAGCACGGCACCACACACACACAACACTACACCTGTGATTTGTTTTTTTTTAACTATATTTGCATCCTTGCAACACTGAGTCACTCAAGTTATAAATTATTCAATTTAAGTAAATGTAGAAAAAGCATATATAAAAGCAAAATTCCACAATCATATGAATGTTCTGTCACAAAATATTGGAAAGGATCTGCCATACTATTTTTTTTCCTAGTTTTTATCACTTACTCAAACGGCTCCACGAGTCCGAAATACTTGTATTTACAAAACAATGATTTTGATCTAATCGAAACCCAATAACAATAACATGCTAGAAATCATGCTAGAACATAGTTAGTAGTAATTTAAACTTGTCGCATGTTAGTCACAATTGAAATGTATCATTGTAATTTGGAGCGTTTGAAACCTTGCCCATATAATACCATACATAACCTTGGGTGACACACTTTCCCGGACCACTCGGCCCAGATAATACCGAAATGGAAATACAGACCCTGTTTTTAGTGTACTCGCCCATAGAAACTGACATGAGCTTCTATGGGAGTGTAAAAAAAGAACAGTCTGTTCCTTTAAATATTTTTTTGTCTTTTCACCTTAAAATATGTATTTTAATTTATATTTATATTGGTTTTCTTTGTTATCTTTAGTTTTAAGTAAATATTGTACACTCGAAATGGGTAACCATTAGAACTTAACAATTGTAATATTTTAATACCATCTATGTAACACGGCTAAAACAATAAAGTTAATTCTATTCTATTCTATTCTACACGAAAAGCAGACATTATTTGTCGTCGACACGACAGCTTCGGGATCTCGTTTACCAAATAAAACGCGAGGTCGCTGTTAGTGGACTGTATTTCTTCTCTCGTTTCGATCGCAGCAAAAGATCGAAAATCCGGTGTCAAAAGCCAAGTCGTCGTTTTCGCAGGTTCGGTGTCCAATAAGATTGCCAAAGGTCGCAGGTTCGTGAGGGGTTCGGGGTCCGGGGTAGTATCTGGTCGTTTGGCTCGCTTGGATCTTTTCGAATTTGGCTCGCGGATGACTAGTCGATGACTGGAATACGCTAGGAGGGAGGCCGTCGTATTTATACCCGCGCGGCGGGACGACGGCTTCCCTCCGATTGGCGATAATTCAGGCGGTCTGATTGGTCGCTGGGTTTCAGAAACCGCACTGAATTATCGCCAATTTCGCTATGACACTATGGATTTTCGATCGCTGTCGGGTTTAATAATCAACTTAACATATACAAATCGACTTAATCTAATTAGAATCGCTGTGCCCTAGCCCATTCTTGTCGCAAATATCGCTTTTATTAATCGGTATGGGCTAGGGTCGCAAATAACTACAAAAAATCAATTTTATTTACAAAACTTAACCTAATTAGACCTAATTAAACCTAATTAAACCTAATTAAATACTTTATTTACATGTCATTCTTAAAAGATCTGTCGACGCGTGGCTATCCGCAACATTATTAATGACCTTGTTGCCTCTACTGCCGGTGGTCTAGTGGTGTTGTTTGCGGATGACACAACAGTAGTAGTGAGCGCTAGCAGTTATTTGCAGCTCGAAGACGGGATAGGTGTGTTGAAAGTCTATGGTTTCTGTGTCGTAGCAACGGTTTTTTCGTTTGTAGACAGTGTCACTTAATGAAAATATAGTCTTACAGAATGCACTGATTTACAGAGTTTTCTTTAATATAGGAGGCAGAGTTCATCTGATTAGTAATACATTAATAGGTTATGGGCCCAGAATTGACGAACACCTCCGCTTATGTACTGAACCGGACAGGTACATCGAGAGTCGAGGGTAAAAGCCCATACGAGGTTTAGTTTGGAAAAGAACCAAACAAAGAACATTTACGTGTAATAGGGAGCAGATGTTTCGTGCAAGTCCCTAAACAGATGCGTAAAAAAATGGATAAGAAAGCCATTAAAGCGTTCCTTATAGGATATGATGAGGAATACTATCGTGTATAGATTACCGACGGCAAGAAAAGGCGTCTGGCTCGATCGCGAGATGTAATTTTTGAGGAGTCAGTTAGTAATACATTAATAAGGTGACGTGTGCAATCAGCTGCGGGAGTGGTTTGCTGCAAATGGGCTTATTATGAACGTCACAAAGCCCAACGTGGTGATGTTTAAGACCAGGAACCATGTTGAGACTTCTCATGTTCAAAGTCCACTACCGCTGTGCAGTACGAGCAAGTTTCTGGGATTTGAAATTGACACTGGATTAACATGGAAAGAGCATGTGGACAAGCTTTGTGAAAAATTGTGCAGTACTGTCTTTGCCTTACGAAAGCATTCTTATTTCCGGGTAAGCCTTAATCGAAATTTATCATGCTCATTTTCATTCACTTTTGTCGTATGGCAGGCCAGCATCTTGTGGTGAAATTCGACAAACTCCGACAGTGATTAAATTCCAGAAGCGAGCTCTGCGCACAATAGCTGGTTTAAGGCCTAGGGACTCTTGCAGGGACCAATTTAAGAAATTGGGATATTGCCGCATTATTCGTAGTACGTTACGATATTATTATAAATTTTGAACATGAAACTACCGTGAGACTCACTCATATTAAATATAATGACCCGGATAACTCACGTCTTAAATCGAGTTTAGCTCGACATGTTTCGGGCTAATCCGTAGCCCTTCGTCTTCGGAGCAACGCGACTCAGCGGCTGCTGCAACACGCGCACTGCGCGCCGCCGCTCTGCTCGCGCGACTACCCGACGAAACTGACACCGGCACACAACTACCCGCGTTTTCATCATCATTACAACTGTCAAATGTAGGGTAGCACACAACACTAACAATAGCAATAGCAATGGGTACAACTGGAGGCAGTGCAACCGTGTGGTGAACGTGTCGACTCGTCAAAGACCGGTGGGAGCTGAGAGGGTTCCGGTATATTTACCGTTTATAAAAGGGGTGACGGATAAAATCGGACACTTGTTACGCCGAAGATATAGCATCAAGTCGATTTTCCGTCCTCATATGCAGCTCAGACAGTTGGTACGTTCGCCGAAGGATAAGGAGCCCCTGAGTGGCCCCGGGGTATATATGATTCCCTGTGCCTGTGGCAAGAGCTATATTGGAGAGACTGGACGAAACGTTTCCACAAGGGTATCGGAGCACATACGTAGTATGAGGAAACAGGACGACAAGGGGTCTGCTGTGGCCGAGCACTCAATGAACTCGGATTCGACGCACTATATCAGATTTGATAAGGTATCTGTACTTGCGAGAGAGAAATTTTTAATTCCGCGGAAAGTGCGTGAAGCCATCGAGATTAGTCGTCGGCCGAATTTCAACGGGGATTGTGGTTGGACGGTACCTCCGAGTTGGAAAACGGTGTTAAATACTCGTGCTGCGTCATCGGTGTGTGTGAACGTACCTTTACAGAGCGATATTGTTAGTGTTGTGTGCTACCCTACATTTGACAGTTGTAATGATGATGAAAACGCGGGTAGTTGTGTGCCGGTGTCAGTTTCGTCGGGTAGTCGCGCGAGCAGAGCGGCGGCGCGCAGTGCGCGTGTTGCAGCAGCCGCTGAGTCGCGTTGCTCCGAAGACGAAGGGCTACGGATTAGCCCGAAACATGTCGAGCTAAACTCGATTTAAGACGTGAGTTATCCGGGTCATTATATTTAATATGATATTATTATATTTGTTAGGGATAACCTTTTTTCATACTTTATGTAGAAATTAGTCTATGGCTGATTTCAAATGAAGAGTTTTTGTTTTTCTTACTTGTGTCAATGTCTTTTGCAAATATACATGTCGGTTACTTTTAAAATATAATCTTTTTCATTTAATGACTGGGTAAAGACTATTACAGCCTTTACAATATTTACACGCCAAAATATTAATTCCTTTAAACGTGTCAATATCCCAGGCAGAATAACTCGACAGAACCGGCGACTGCAAGCAGTGCCGCGGCGGTTGGCGCTGCTTGATAAAAAAAAACCCGCGCGTCTTGGGCCCTAGGCTTCATGAACGGCTACCCGCGGACTTAAAAATGAATGTTGGGATAAGACATGAGACATTTGGACGCACATTAAAAAAACTTCTTTTGGACAAGTCATTGTAAGTACTCTTTAAAAGAGTACAGTGGAATTTTATGTTGACATTTGCATTTCATTTTTATTTTTATTTCATTTTTTTATGTAAGTACCTTGTTTCTGTACTCTTGTTTTGTTCGGTTGAAAATTTTCACAGTTTTGTGAACAAATTTTTAATTTTATATTTAATTTTATTGCCTTGACATTTTAGTAATTTTATTATTTGTTTAATTTATTGTTCATATAGGTACGTATTTCATAAATTTGACATAGATTCATATTCCTGTTTTTACCTTTAATTATTATTATTATTTAATTTTACCCTAATTTGACATTGTGAATTCTATTTACTTATATTTTTTGTATACATTAGACGATCCTTTTGTGTTATAATTACCTGACATGTGTTTATAATGTATTTTTCATCACACTTACTCGTAAACAGTGTCGAAACATGCAGGCTACCTTGGTTGCAACCCCCCAAATAAAACCCTCGGCCTTAATGTGCTTGTCATGAAACCCGTGGTCGGTAAATGAGTCATTGCCCGTACAAATTTTCTTGTCATGAAGCCCAAGGTCGGTAAATGAGTCAGTGCCCGTAGCCCGCAGGCCGCACCGTAGGCCGCAGCCTAAGGTATCGCCAATATTTGGAATATATTCGCCATTTCGCCAATATTTCTTCGACTTCGGGCTTCTAATAGACTCTCGTTCGTAATTCCTTATTAACCGCCCTTAAATAAGTATATATATATATAAGTATAGAAGTAATAAATAAATCTATCTATCTATCTAATCAGGATCGGTATCGGTATTATACGGGCCGGGAAAGAGTGTCACCCGTCACAAACGCTACACACTATTTACTATAGCAACACACAAGCATGCAATGACCACGGGTGACACTATTTACGGCCACGGATAATACTGGTATGGAAATACCGACCTGATATTTCGTGTACACGCCCCAAGCAGCTTAGATCCTAAATGCCCCGCAATACTTTATTTTTTTTATCTACACCCATATAGTAAATCCTCAATTATGCGTTTAAAAACCATAGGTAATGACCAGCATTACGACATTGGATTCTATTATGAACACAGCTTTATCGTAATGCAGCAGCAGGTAGTCGCGAGCGTAACTCGTGGGGCAGACATACCTACCTAGTTCTCGTTAATGCAGGTCATTCTCAATGGTTCTTGAACACATGATAGAGGATTTAATATATGGATATAGATAAAATATTGTATGCAATTGTACGTAATTAGGCCTTAAAACACTCATGTGACCCCATTATGAAACACGGCTACGCCTCGTTTCATAAACCCACACTCATGTTTTAAGGACCCCTATTACGATACAGTTGCATAAAATAGTATGAACTCTGAATTTTTGACCTGTTTTGACCTTTACTTTTATCTTCTATCTCACAGTGTAAGCTTCTTGACACGCCCATACAAACTGGTGTTAAACTGACAAGTTTCTATGGGCGGGCGTGTACACGAAATATCAAGTCGGTATTTCCATGTCGGTATTGTACGGCGACTTTGTTGTGTCACTGTCACTGTCAGTCAGTCAGTCGAGTCAAGTCGATGCGATACTTTAGCTTTTATTACCTACGTAAATTAATTAAAATTTTGTAAATCAGTCTACCCACACGATTTCTTATTTTATTGTTTACTAAATTGATTTATATTATTTTAATCTAACTTACCAATTAGCTCGGAAATCGTGTGTTTCCAATGAAACAGGCATATAATATGGTGTGAAGTTGAATTTGTTTACGTTATTAGTTATGTAAAATAATAAAATAAGATGTGTTCTTACTCGGTTTTGTCTTTCTTTAGTAAATGGCGGTTATGGATTAGACCGCTACTGATAGCTCTGTACGTAATACTTATTATTGTATTGGTGCCAATTTTGATAGCTCACTCCATTAGCAATGGATTCAGTAGTTTGGACCAGGTATCTTTGGTGGGAGGTGGCTTTGTTCTCCTGGCTCTTCCGATCTCAATATGGCAGATAATTCAACATGTAGTACACTACACAAAGCCTTCTCTACAGAAGCATATTATAAGGTGAGTCTTAAATGTAAGTATAATAATTAATAACTATATACAGGATGTTTATGTCAAAGGTTCAGTGATTCCTTTCACAAAAAATTCTAGTCCTTGTTGTAGAGAATAAATGGGTAGAGAATATGCTTCAATATTGTGATTGAATAGAGCATCAATTTTAATTTGCTTAATAGCAATTACCTAATTATGTTGCAATCACATTTTTGAGATATTAGTTTTTGTGTTTGTTTAAAATGTTTACTTTGATCATATCACATATCATTTAATTTTTCCTCAGAATACTATGGATGGTCCCAATATATGCTCTAAATGCATGGCTAGGTTTAGAGTTTCCAGAACAATCCATCTATATGGATTCCCTGAGAGAATGTTATGAAGCTTATGTCATTTATAACTTCATGAAGTACTTACTGAACTATCTCAATGAGGACCAGGACTTGGAAGCTGTGTTGGAGACAAAGCCACAGGTTTATCACATATTTCCGCTGTGCTGTCTCACTCCTTGGGAAATGGGAAGGTAAAATACTGTTTAATTTTTTATAATACTAACTTTATCCCATGACAAAGCTTATGAGGAAAACTTTATTGTTGATGATTAATGCAATGAGTGTGTGTTAAAAACTATTCATGAATTTTTTACTCAAAAACAAGTGAAAAACATTTTTGAATTGTTTACAGTGAATTTGTCCATAACTGCAAACATGGCATCCTCCAATACACAGTGGTGCGACCAGTCACAACTGTCATCTCCATGATTTGTGAACTGTGTGGTGTGTATGGTGAGAGTGACTTCAATCCTAGAATGGCCTTCCCATACATGATAGCTATAAACAACTTATCGCAGTTTGTGGCCATGTACTGCCTTGTTCTCTTCTACCGGGCCAACAGAGTGGAACTTAAGCCTATGAAGCCAATTGGAAAGTTTTTGTGCATAAAAGCTGTGGTGTTCTTCTCTTTCTTGTAAGTTTTATTTTTATTTTCAATAACAGTGAAATAAAGTTTTTTTCTGGTTTTGAGTGGCTCTTAAATATGCCTTCATATTTTACCTGGAAGCTATAATAGATCATGGGGACCTAGTGAAAAAGGGGTTAATTCTGCAGAAGTTGAACAGCTGATTTCGACTTAAACCTCTTTACACATAAAATAGAAAATAGCTATGTAATTTCTGCAGACTTAACCCCCTTTTCACTAGGGTCCCATTACTATTTAGCTAATTGTGACAAATTATTAATTAATTGTTTTTTACAGCCAAGGTGTTATTATTAATATTTTGGTATTCTGTGGAGTTATATCAACAATATTTATAACACCAAACAATCCAGGAGATCCTAAAATTATATCATCACAACTTCAGGTAAATAACCATGTAAACTTTGGTAAAGCTTGGACCTAAAATATCAGATGATTCTTTATTAATGTAATTCAGACAATGTAGAAGACATACATATTCATCTAATTTTATTCCATCAATTTGTTACTCACCTTGCATGTGTGATATTCTCATAATTCATGTACTAAATTAATTAAAAAAAAACTTGGTCACATTTGACACTACTCATATCATTCAATTGTATGTATTAGACAAAACTTAAAAAAATGAGAACATATCTAGTCTAGTTATGTTTTTAATAGATTTTCATCACACTTGCTCAATGGCCTCAATTTTTCCTGAGGAAGTTATGACTTTAGTTTTAAAAAGTAAGTAGATACGTCATTTCAGACTAAAGTCAGCCAACGTTTTATCTACATCTTTAAAACTTAGATAAAACCCAATTTTACACCATAATTTTTTTTCCATGCATCATGAAACATCATTATTTTTATATTTTAAATTTATATCAAATTGTTTTGCAATCATTTTAGTAAATATTTTTTTGCATGTTGGAATAGTTAGCTTAGCATTATCTATGGTAGACGGCTCGAAAAAAGTGACAATCTACTACGCAATTCGAAAATAGAAGTTCGTATAATTTTGCTGATGCAAAATATATTTAATTTAGTACGAGAGTGAGAGGGACGGTACGATGCGAACTTCGATTTTAGAATTTTGTTGTAGCCCCCTGTATTGGCGGGTAGCCATTATTTTATTCAGTTTTTTTCTTAGCGTCTTCCTTTTGCCGAGCTGTGAAGTGTTGTATCATTGTGTGTATCACGGGCTGTAAGGGGATTACAGACTCGAGTCATTAAGAGCTAATAGACGCGCGTTAGTATTACCCTTCTTACGCCCCTTAATGCACAATGTACTATTGTTGCGAAATCCCTTGTTTTTACGTATCCAAAGAAAGCCTTGTAAAGTGACGGCGACATCTTTGTTGTGGTTGTCCATGCTGATTCTTTTATCAATGTTTAAATTAGTGATTGCTTGTCTCCAGGACTTCCTGATCTGCATCGAGATGTTCCTAGCGGCGATCGCGCACCACTACAGCTTCTCGTATAAACCTTTCGTGTCGCGACACGAGCACGAGTCGTCGCCGTCGTGCCTCGGCTCGTTCCTTGCCATGTGGGACGTGTCCGATGTCAAACGGGACATATCCGAGCACCTCGGCGTTGTTGGTACGTTACTATAGCTATACTCCGTGCCGGCTTTAGAGGGGACGACGGACGACCGGGGCGGCTGCCTAAGGCGCCTTAGCGCTGCGCGCAAAAGCTCAATTTAACCGCTTAATTTGGAAACTACCTATTTTTATCGATTTAAAGGAATACTGGTGTTTGATAACTATATCCTCCTATATAGTAATGAATGCGAATGCAAATGCAGCATCATCATTATCCCAACCTATATACGTCCCACTGCTGGGCACAGGCCTCCTCTCAGAACTTATTTATATATTCCAGCTCTTTCTTTCACATTTCACGAATGACTTCCATCTTTTTCTTAACCTAACTAAAGAAAGAGATGGAATATGTTCGTGACGTAATAAAGATCAAGTTTCTTGTTTCAAACGGATGTTCGGCGTTCAACCTCCAGTGTTGTATTTGTATATTTATAAGCTCCTTGGTCACGACGTGCATCTAGATGGCCATGCCGAAACGTGAAAAATCCGGCCAAGAGCGTGTCGGACACGCCCAAGATAGGGTTCCGTAGCCATTACGAAAAAAAATTATAAAACAATTAAAACACTTACTACAGTCTTATAATCTATTACCAGAAAAAGAGCGTATCTTCACGGCACTTACGTCCTTTTCTTGAGAAGCGCAGTTTTTCGGCAATAACTCAAAAACGGTATATCCGATTATGATGAAACCAATTTTCGTAGAAAGTTTTTATTAAGCGTTACCTTTCCATATTTTTCGGATATTTTTGGACAAACGGTTTACAAGATAGAGGGGGGGGGGGGGGACGACACAATGTTTGCTACTTTGGGAGCGATTATTTCCGGAAATCTTCACTTAATCAAAAAAGTTTTTGAGAAACCTTACTATCTTTTCAAAAGAGCTGTCGAACTATGTGCCAAACGTTGATGCGAGTTAAAAGAAAATTCTGTGTGTCTGTCTGAGGCACCGTAGCTCTTAAACGAGTGGACCGATTTGAATGCGGCTTTTTTTATTTTTAAAGCTGGTTTTCTAGCGATGGATCTTAGACATGTTTTATCAAAATCGGTTCAGTCGTTTCAAGATCATTAGCTCTTTTGTTCGCTGCGGTAGGAATCTTAGACGCATAATGGGTATTTACTTTACTTTCAAACATTTTTGGGACCTAAAATTTGAAACACCCATGTATGCTATATAACTTTGCAAAATTATGGAATTCTCGGCCTGATGCTGCAGCCAGGATATCCAGAACACTAATAGTTACACTCTTGATACAACTATAGCAGATGTATCGTGTTTGGATTCTTTTTGATCAGTATTTTGTTTGTGGTATTAAGGTTCTTTTGGTGAAAGCAGCGGCGGTGATAGAAAAAGACGTGTTCTCTCAATCTTGGTTTAATTTCAACTAACTCGTACGTAAAGCATTCGACATACCGGCCACCAAAACGAATAGTTTTTAATTAAATTTTACAATTTTCAATATATTAACATGCAATTAATTATTCAAACAATGGGCACAGTATGTATCGGAGTATATTATTACGATTTAAATTCACAATCTCAAAGTTAGTACCACGTAAATTTTTAATATCATGCATCACACTTTAAGTCATATTCGTTCCACCATTCGGCTTCTTTATTGTATATCTTTAGGAAGCAGTATTATTTTAGATAAAGGCCTTTTCAGTTCATGGTTTCCTTTGCATTGCACAGTGACTACTCTTACAAGACTGTCTGCTCCAGGATGAAGGTGTTTTATTCTTCCTAGCAGCCATTTTGTTGGAGGCATAAGCTCGTCTTTTATTATCACTACATCTCCAATAGAGGGCGAAGGAACTGTCACTTGCCATTTATATCGCTGTTGTAGTGTATTGAGATATTCGGTTTGCCATCTATGCCAAAAATCCTGTGTCATCTTCTGTATGAGCTGCCATCGTGTTAGAAGGCCAACTTGTTTATGCTCGTATGTTGCATCAGGGACACCTATTAAGGGTTCACCCACTAAAAAATGCCCAGGTGTCAATGGCAGTACTGTTGTGTTGTCCATAAGACACAGAGGACGGGAATTAAGGCACGCCTCTATCTGTGCCAGTAAAGTAGCCATTTCTTCGTATGTGAGTTTGGTATCTTTATTCACTCTGGCCAAGTGTTTCTTCGCCGACTGTACCCCGGCTTCCCATAAACCTCCGTGTGATGGCATTTTTGGGGGTATGAAATGCCAAGTAGTTCCATCATTGGCCAACAGTTCTGCTACTTCTTGTGCTACATTATTTTTTCCACTAAGAAATAAGTCTTTAAGGTCTTTTGCAGCTCCAACGAAGTTAGTACCGTTATCACTCCACAGATGTTGGCAATGGCCTCTGCGCGCCACAAACCTTCTAAAGGCCGCTATAAATGCCTGGGAAGTCAAGTCTGTCACGGCTTCCAAATGTATTGCACGGGTCGACATACATACAAACAAGCATATATATCCTTTTGTCGCCTGGTGACCACGACCTTTAGATGTTCTGATTGCTATTGGACCAGCGTAATCAACTCCGCTGTTTAAAAATGCTCGATGCTGATTAACTCTGACTGATGGTAACTGGCCCATGAATTGGTGTTTAACTTTAGCCTTATCCACAAGACAAGTTCTGCAATTATGGATACATTTTCTGATAGCTGATTTAAGCCCAATAACCCAGTACTTGCTTCGTATATACGTCATCATTAATTGATTCCAACCATGAAGAGTCTTCGTATGGGCTTCATTGATGATTAATTTAGTTAAATACTGATTGCCAGGAATAATGAGTGGATGTTTAGTACTTTCAGATATTGAAGCATTATGAAGTCGTCCTTTCACTCTTAGCAGCCCTTTCTCATCCAAGAATGGTGAAAGTGTGATAAGAGAACTTCTTTTCTTGACTTGTCCCTTTTTCTTTAGTTCTTCAATTTCTTGTCCGTAAACTAAATTTTGGTAAAATCGTATGCATTCTTCTTCTACTTTATCCAGTTCATTAGGTGTTAAGTGTCTTTCTCTCGTTTTATTGTCTTTTTTCAGCATTCTCCTACAATATGCCAAAACTCGTTTCATTCTTGACATAGTCGAAAACCTTTCCCAGATCGGTTTTTCTTCCAAAACTAAATTATGTGTACATTTCAGTTCCAATTCAGTCTGTGGTATGTCCGTGCTCTCATATATTATTTCTTGCTTCAGCCAGACGGGTCCATTCCACCAAATATTACATGCCTCTAGGTCGCTTGCTCTAATGCCTCTAGTAGCGATATCTGCTGGGTTGTCGGCTGATTGAACATGTCTCCACTGATTATTATCTATCACTCGTGTGATTTCTGCCGTCCTGTTCGCCACAAATGTTCGCCAACGATTGGGTGTTGATTGCAACCACGATAACACGACCATCGAATCAGTCCAAACAAATATTTTATTTTTATGAATTCCTAAAAGCTCTGCAACATCATGGATAAGCTCTGCTAGCAATGCTGCAGCACACAGTTCTAGCTTAGGGACTGATATTTGTTTCAGCGGTGCAACCTTTGTTCTGGATGCTATCATCGTCACGTGTACTCCATCATTGTTAACTACTCTGAGGTAAGTGACGGCTGCATATGCTTGGGTTGATGCATCCGCGAAACCATGTAGTTGCACATCTTCATTTGGGCTTCGTGTTGTTTTTAACCATCGTGGAATCTTAATGTTTCGTAAGTATATCAGTTCATCTCTATAAGCTATCCATTCTTCGCACAAATTTGACGGTAGCTCATCATCCCATTCTAAGTTGCAAAGCCACAACTTCTGGATCAATACTTTAGCGATGACGACTACTGGTGATAGCCATCCGAACGGGTCGAATAGCCGAGCCACGTCTGACAGAATGGATCTCTTCGAAATCGGCCTCTTCATTTTAGGTAAGTCAACTGTTGTTACAAATGCATCATCCTTCCTGTTCCATGTCAATCCGAGAATCCTTATTATTTTATCTAGCTTTATATCTATAGCATCTTTGGTAGTACCTTCTTGTTTTAAAAATTCTAGAACTTCTTCGGAGTTACTCGACCACTTTTGCATTTGAAAACCTCCCTTCTTCAATATTTGTCTGATTTCATCACACATTTTCTTCGTTTTCTTTATGTTTTCGTCTCCCACCATTAAGTCATCCATATAAAATGAGTTTTTAATGATCGGCGCTGTATCAGGATAGTCTTTTGCTTCATCATCGGCCAGTTGATTTAAGGTACGCACTGCTAAATAAGGTGCTGCAGCCGTACCAAAAGTTACAGTTGTGAGATTGTAACTGCTGAGTTCTTCGTTAGGATTATCGCGCCATACGATGCGTTGCAAATGTGTATGCTCTTTTGTCATCTTAATCATCCTGTACATTTTTACGATGTCACCCACCACGCATATTTTATGTTGTCGCCAAGTCACAATCAAACTCCGGAGATCTGGTTGCAAGACGGGTCCAACCATCATGGTGTCGTTTAGCGAATGACCATTCGAGCCCTTTGCAGACGCATCATAGACCACTCGAACTTTGCTAGTGTCTTTGTCCTCGCGAATCACAGCTAGGTGAGGTAAGTATACTGATTTGCTACATTCTTGAGGTTCTGACTTTTTTAAGTGACCCATTTCTTTGTATTCATCGATCACTTTTGTGTATTCAGTTTTTAACTTCTCTGATTTCTCAAACTTGTTCTCTAAATGCATAAATCTTTTGATAGCTTGTAGCTTCGTCTCTCCGCACAGCTTTACAGTTTCTTCTATGTTTTGTCTTAACGGTAGGTGTACTATATATCTCCCCTCTTCATCTCTTGTAGTTGTATTTGTATAAATTTTCTCACAATTTTCTTCTTCTTTTGTCAATATCTTCTTCTTTTTGTACACATCAGTTTCGATTTCCCAGAATCTTCTTAATAAATCATTGTCTTCTGTCACCATACTAGTTACATGCAGTGCAATTACATTGTGTTCTTCGTTCTTGTTTTCTTTCTCTATTTGACCTGACAATATCCACCCCAAACTTGATTTCTGTGCAACAATACCATCTGTCAATTTGACCAGCCCATCTTCAATAATCTTGCAGAATACATCCGCGCCGAGCAAGATGTCAATCTTTCCCGGTGTGTTGTAGGTAGGGTCAGCCAATTGTAATTTTTGGATCTGAGAGCATTCCATCGCAATGTGCTTCGAGGGCAAACGTGTAGATATAGTCTTCAAAACGTAAGCATTCACCCGCATCTCATTTGTTTTAAATCGCGATGAAACTGTGAGGTCAACGATGTGTTTTATTGCTATCTGTGTTCCTTCTCCCACTCCAGAGACTACACCTTTGATATGAGTTCTTGTTAATCCTAATAATTGAACTACTCTCTCTGATATAAATGAAGCCTCTGATCCCTGGTCAATCAAAGCACGAAGTATGTGTGCAGCACCATCACTCGATTTAACTTCTACTTGTGCCGTGGCTAAAAGCACTTGATGACCGGGTTGTTCTTTGGAAAAGTGTGCGGTTACTACTTTTTGTTCTGGTACTGGTTCTGGAGGTATTTGTGCCTCTTGTTCTTGAAGTATGTCTTTCACTTGATGTAGAAGAGAGTGGTGTCTTTTTCTGCAAATTCGGCACGACGTTCTCTGTTTACATTTGAATACGCTGTGAAATGGTATAAGGCAGTTGAAACACAAGCGATTCTTTTTCACGAAATCTTGTCTTTGTTCTACTGGTTGGCTTGTAAATTCTTTGCAGCTGAATATATAATGTTCACCTTTGCAATAGGTACACGAAGGGCGTGGGGTTATGCTGGCATGGAAAGCTCGATTAGGGTTGTCTTCACTATCATCAGCTACGATATGGAAAGTTTTGTGTGTTTGTGTCTTTTCTCTTGAAGTTCCGGTGGCAGGTGCAACTAACTCCAATGTTCGAAATTTGGCTTCAAGAAACTTTTTTAAATCTTTCCATTTAGGCATTTCATCGCAGCTGTCTTTATGTGCATTTTTCTCCCAGTCCAGCAAAGACTCCGAGTCCAATTTTTGTCCCACTAGAAATATAATTACAGGATCCAAGAATCAGTACTCACGCTTAAATTGTTCAAACTATTGAGACATTCGGTCGTCGTGTCTAATAATGTTTTAATTTGGCTTGCGGACTGGTTAATTATTTTCTTTTGTCCAAATAATCTTTTTAACAGAGAATTAACGATCATCTTTTTATTCCCGAATCGACTCCGAAGTAAATCCCACGCTTGTTTATAGTTGCTTTCTGTGATTTGTATATGCCGTAATAATAATTCAGCTTCACCAGATACGCTCGTCTTTAAATAATGTAACTTCTGTACGCTGGTCAATTTAGTGTTGTGTACAAGGGCTGTAAACAGATCTTCATAAGTAGGCCAATCTTCGTACTTTCCCGTAAATGTCGGCAATTGTATTCGTGGTAGATTAACAAATTGACCATTTTGCGATGACATCGAGATATCACAATCCGCTACGGTATTCCTTAAGGCCTCCATTTTCATTAATAGATCAGTTAAATCCGCTTGTAAACACGTGTAAAGGTCTTCGACTTTATAGAAATCTTCATTAAGAAAATACTGCATTGATCCCTTTTGTTCTCGTGGCGTGCACTTAGTGAGGTTATTATGCGCTTGCTTAAATGCATCCCAATACTCGTCAATCGTTTTTAATCTCGTCTTAATATAACCTTCAGTCAGTCTTTGTTTTGGACATTTCTTTATGTTTGTTTGCGCTTTTTGAATCATGCTAGCCATATCTTCTAATAATGATAAATAGCCACTTTGTTCTGCAGTTGTATTTTTTTGACGAAGACTTCAAATCATTAATTAAGTATAGGTACACGTATTTTACTAAAAACACTTCACATTAATAGTCTATATAAGTCCCAGCGTACTTGTATTTGTAGAATCAACAGTCTTAATAACGTTTCATAACAGCTTGTAGACAAGATTTTATTCACTTAATATTTAGCGTAACACTTTAACTGCATGATGATAGTAAACAAGCCGCCTCATTAGCTAAGGAATGCGGGTTCTTTTGTATTCGCCGGCCGGCCGCCTCGCTGCTCCGTTCATCGATCCGGTTCGATTTAGGACCATATGTTTGTGGTATTAAGGTTCTTTTGGTGAAAGCAGCGGCGGTGATAGAAAAAGACGTGTTCTCTCAATCTTGGTTTAATTTCAACTAACTCGTACGTAAAGCATTCGACAATTTGATTCTTAGTTCATTGCTTTGTTCATTGATATGAACCTCCGCAAAGTAACGCCTGATTCAATAAATTAGATTATTTTAATTTAAATAATTTATTGAATCAGGCGTTACTTTGCGGAGGTCCATATCAATGAACTAAAATAATTTCCTTGCTCACCCGCGACCTTACGATAGCTAAGCTTATGCAAAATATGCGTGTTCATGCAGTTCCTCCACCTCCACACTGTAAGAACACACACAAATCACACAAACCCATCTATCACCACCACAACACTACACTGACGCGTTTCGAACTCAACCAGAGCTCATCTTCTTCTTTTTTCTTTTGAAGATGAGCTCTGTGTACGTCACATATTTAGGGGGTCACGTCACATGTTAATTTTCATAGCAATACGTGTGACAAGGGGCGGGGGGGCTAAAAAGCTAAAAATCGGTGTGACATACTTTAAACATGGGCCCCTAGATTCCTGAAGCCGGCGCCGGCTATACCACAGACTTAAGTATCAAGTGAGGTTAATAATAATAATAATAAGACATTTATTTCTGACAGAATCCATAGAGGTTAGTTACAATGAAAATACAAGTGGTGTTAGTAGGTGGTACGATCAAAAATAATCATAATAATATACACGACTGCCCAGCGCCGTCAACCATGATTATACCGATCATGATTAATGTACCGATCGACCGAAACTACATGGGAGCATGGATTATCTCTGTGAAAGAAAGAAAACAATTATTATCAGGTCGGCCACAGAACAATATTTTTTTAGTGTTCTGTGGGTCGGGCAATCTGGATCGATAAATTTATTTATTTAAATATGCGGTCTTACATTACTAACACCCGCCACTTACCACATTCACCTTGAAACATATAATATATGTTATCATTTATACCTTAAAGTAACATGATCATTAATAGAACCAACATCTGTTTGTGCTCACTTATCATTAACGTCGTTATTTTATTTGCATGTATTAACTTATTGCACTTGCACCTGTGTTATCTTTTAACTTATTTAAGTAGACATATTTAATTCTTTATCTGCTTTTGTCATTTGACATTCGTTCACTGCATCATAATTGTGCGTTTCATCGCGGTATCAAGTAGGTACGAAATGTTGCAGTCCGCTTTCCGTCTAATAAACCCGTAGCACGATGAGAAGTTATCCTCAAATTATGTTGCACTTTTACAATTTTACCTATTTCTTACTATGGGAATTGTGTTCGAAATCACCACCTCTTCTCCCCCGAAATCATTGGCATAACAGATGTTCCTTGACATGATTTTGCATCATTTAGGTCATATTTACTCATCATAACTATCTCCCTATTCCCTATACGGACGGTAACTTGGAATTTGAATTCCCTTTTTTTTTTTTCTTCAGCTACTTACATATTTCGCTACAGTATGAACACTGCTTTTTACAGGGAGCTCATTCAGTCGACGGCTGCGTGGTAAATCCATGTACCACATGGCGCGAGGTTATGACGAGAGCTCTCGGCTTGTCAGCGAGCCGACGAGCAGTTCTGCGCCAAACTTGACGGTGGACGAACCATCCATCGACGTCCGACCTTCCACCTACGGTTCCGTCGACACCACAGTGACTGCCTCGGCCTCCGATACCGAACCGCTTCTCGACTCCATGGAACGATCCAACCGCGACCCGAAAGTATGAGACACGTGTACAACTTACAGTATAGATTTAGACAATACTTTACCCACGACTAATGACTGTGTTCCACATCATTTTCATCTCTAACAATGCCGTCAATAAGGACAGTAATTATTCTTTTATTAATAAAGTATGTATAGTTATAAATAGATATGTGGAATACAGACTTTACGAGAGTAAAGTTTCCTAGTTACGCTCTAGTTCTAATGGCTAGTTATTTACATTTACTTATGATTTTCAAATGTTTTTGTTTCCTTTTTTGAATCATTGTACCTATTTAAATAAGTAGGGCTTGAAAAGAGTGTTTACTTATTTAAATGTAGATTTAATTCAATCTACGTATGCTTGATGTACATGATGTCATAATATTATGCATAATTATTGTTTTATATGAATGTAATGGAATATGTAATCACAATAAGTTTTTATAAGAAGTTAAATGAGCTTTACATAAGGTTAGAAAACATTCCTCACCAAAATAAAACTTTCTTTTGTATATTCAATAAATGCTATGAAGCGAATAAATAAACTCTGTAGCCTGCACTTCACGAATGAAATTATTTAAATGTAAATAAAACTATGATCTGCAATATTGACTTGAATATATCTTAAAATATTATGTTATAAAATGTGATATTTACCATCCCCAAAGGTTTGGTATCTCTGTTAAGTTTTAGAAATAAAAATATTTCTTTATCAAAATAGTATTTTTTTTTCTACCAACCTACTGCTCTAAAATTGTAAAATTTAAACGAAATAAATAAAATTTTATTTTGGTATTTGCATTACATTATATTGATATTTGTTTACATGGTTTAGACCCGTAAAACCCTTTTTCCGAAACGTGCACTTTCTATCTTGTAATGTAAAGCACGAGCTTTGCGGTGAACGAAAACATCGTGCGGAAACCTGCACAAACCTGCGAAGCAATTCAATGGTGTGTGTGAAGTTCCCAATCCGCACTGGGCCCGCGTGGGAACTATGGCCGAAGCCCTCTTGTTCTGAGAGGAGGCCTGTGCCCATCAGTGGGACGTATATAGGCTGGGATGATGATGATGAATGTAAAGCATACCTACTTCCCAATGGGTACACTTTCCCAAAAAGTAATGGGTACACTTTCTGAGATGGTAGTTTCCTAGAGCTAGAAGGTACACTATTGTTTTTTTTTTACATATTTATGCACCTTGAGAATCAAACCGTGACTAAACGAAATATGGCTCGCGAAATTAAATTATGTGTTAAAATATTATAGTGTCATTTTTGGTGAAGATGACATAAACTGCCGTGTCATAAACGTGTAAATTTTGGGAATTTTCTTGTTATGTTCGTTTTTTTTTTCATAATATAACGGAATCGACAAGGAAAGTGACTGGCTTTTATTATAAAATAAAAATATTAATCAAATGGAACACAGCGTTTAATTGATGGAATCTAGATCGAGATTTAGGAGAAACTTGTTAATTAGAGCATCATAGCATAAAATGTACTTATAAAATATAATTTCTTTGGAGCCAATATCACATTTAATTAAAGATAAAACTACATCAGGATATTATTAATCATAATTGTGTATTTGAAATGTTCAGTTACAATTATTTGAAAATTAAATACCTACCTATTTTAATTACGCAGTAATAATAATACTGAAATTGATAATAAAGAGTCAAAAACTACAATTCTAGTTACTCATGCTCATGTCAATATTCGAATATGCTTTAACATTTATTTTGAAAGCAGAAGGACAGTATTATTATTTAGTGGAATCATGGTGCACCTTCGAGTACCACCTGGAAAGCACAAGAAAGGTACTTACAAGGTAAGAGTATTCTAGATTTTTCTAGTCTAGGACAAGATGGTACAATACATTCAACTATAAAAAGATCGATACGGGGATACGGCCAAACTTACAAAAATATGTTTACGACTTTATTGACTTAACATTAAGGTCGTGTTTCTTATCTTAATATAAATAATTCTTCTGCACGTGTGTTTGTCACCAAACTCCTCCAAACGGCTGGACCATTTGGATGAAATTTTGTGTGTATATTTCAATGGGTTTGTGGAAGCTTTTAAAACACAATTGGACCCGGTAGGTGGCGCTGCTGTCGGCATGTTAGCGTATTTAATGCAGTCCTGCATTTCCGGGCAAGACAACGTCTGCCTGGAGTGCGGGTCCGCTAGTTTACATATTTTTTTGTCACTGGCCGTATCGATATCTTTGTAGTTAACTGTACTTCCCAGTGCGTTGCGTGTGCTAATAAAGCATAAAGCTTCATAGTTTTACAGCTTGATGCAAGTTTCAAATCTCCCTAGAGATTTTCACCTGCTATATCCAGAGGTAGGTATTCAATGTTCTAAATTGTCAGTAGGTACTGTACAATTATATATCTTGCTGAAGCAGTGAAGCACAGTAGTTCTGCTGTAGTTCCAACAAAGGTCACATCGGTTGAGTTGGAGCATGATTAGTTCAGAACTAATAAGTGGAATAGAAATGTCGTGTTTTAATTCCATACCTGATAATGCCTCTTTTTCGCCTGTCTTGATTGTTCTAACATATTTTACTAAATTTACTAAGTAAATAAAATATCTGGCAGACGGGCGCCTCGCGCTTTTAGTTCTCGTGACATTTTTATTTCTCTTATTAGTAATTCTGTGATAGTTGGTATCAGCAACTCGTGCACAAGCTGTCTTTTGTTTGCCAACCATTGTGAAGGCGAGAGGAAGGAGATGATATCGACACAAGACACAAGTTATTGAAGCGCCAATAACATTCCAATGAGGGCTATCGCGTATGAATTCGCCACTAGAGGCGCTAGTGTAGCGTGAGGTCCCGAAATGTCAAATCTCATAGTTTTTGGGTGAGCTACGCGGGTTTATTTATAATTAGAATAATTTTGTGAATATTTTTCAATATCTCAAATTAATTATAGCAAATATGCGTTCCGGGGCAATGAATGAGACAGTTTTGTCTTTCGGAAACCTTTGTCCTCCCTTTTTTCCGAACAAAACGGGGACTGCAACACTGTGGCATGCTCGATATTTTATGGTACGGTTTTAAGGTGTATTAAATATGCTTTTAATCTAAACTTTGTTTTCACGCCCGTAATAACCGACTTTGAAAGCCATACTTAAAAACCTCACGCAACAGTGCGCCATCTAGTGAGACAAAAAACGATAGCCCCCATTACCTCTTTCAGAACGTCCAATCTAATATGCAAATGCTTTAAACACTTGTCGCACTGGAGTCCTGCATCCTGCGGTCTAGTTCACTCATTTAAAGACTACAAATAATTAATAATTAGGAATGAACTGATTGATATCGACCTCCGCAAAGTAACGTCTTTTAGTAATTAGGAGTCGAAGTGGTCGCCAGTCGCCATGGCTGAAATCGGTCGGTTCATCATCATATGAAGGCTACAAGCTGACCAGACCACAGGACGCAGAACGCATCTAGTGTAACAAGTTCCTTACTCTTTATTGCGATATTATTCAAGAGGTAAGTAATCAAATCAATCTTTTAATGACAGTTGCGTCAGATTTCCAGCCAGTAGATATGTAGCTATCGTTGGGCAACATTAAAAAAATAAAACCGAAGCATTAAATATTTTTTTCGTCTTCTTTCGACGCCTCTTCCTTATTCGCCGCCGCCTTTAATCTCTCCATATATTTCATCCGGCTTCTCGTAGTTACATACTTATCAAGGGCGCTTAGACGCTCTTTCAAGCTATTCATTTCTATTCTATTCCACAACGTTCCCATTATGATGTAGTAGAAACATACGGCCGTCGTACCTAATTTAATTACGTTAAAAAAATATTGGTTCGGCCAACAACCAACAGTGGCCACTAAGAACATGAAAATGAACAATCCGGTATAAAGATAAACGTTTTTTGATCTATTCAGGGAATTTGCAGACTCCGTAAAGACTTGATAAGCCTTAGCTATTGTCTGATCCAGTAATACGTCATCGACCGGGCCTGGTCTTTCGTTAGAAGTGGTGTCTGTGCGACATAGACGCAGCTCCAGGGTCACAGCATTGTGGTCTGAGTAGGAAAATGGTTGCCCTGGCACTCTGTCCTCCAGAGGATTTCCAAAGTTTCGTATTTCAGCCTGGAAAAGAAAATATTGTAGTACCCTATTTCATTATTTCCGAGTAGTGGTACTGGTACTCTACATAAAAGATACCTATAATGAAACTACACTACCACTATTTAGAATAAGTCCAATAATCAAAAATGTTCTTTTAATGATAGATTTATGTTTGTTTTTTTTGCATTTAGAATATAATATTTAAAGTAAGCTCACCTGCCATTGCGGGGTATGGTAAAATAGAATGGTCTATCCTCTTCCCATCAGGGCAACAGCTGGCTGCAAATTTATTAGAATAGCTGTTGTTTGCATTGTTGCTTGTGCCTGAAGCTGGTCGAATACTGGGTTGGTTTGCAGAGACTCGCAATAATAGGGGTCTATGAGAGATGGCATTTTAGTAATCAGGCTGCAAAAAAATTAAACCTTGGCTTAAATAATTTAAATTAACAATTTCATTTATAATATTGTCTGCTTTGCTGACTGTACCTCCAATACATGACAGTCAAGTGCATAACACACACAGGACAGGAATACAGCAGGCCTATTTAGGTGGCTGTATAATTTATGAACAACATCAGAACGCGGCGCTCGCACACGAGTTCACACGACCCGCCTCGCGCCCGCCGTCGTTATAAT